>NC_073303.1:378345868-378588904 GCF_027595985.1 Sorex araneus
AGGAGGGAGGGAGGGAGGGAGGGAGGGAGGGAGAAAGAAAGACAGAAAGAAAGAAAGAAAGAAAGAAAGAAAGAAAGAAAGAAAGAAAGAAAGAAAGAAAGAAAGAAAGAAAGAAAGAAAGAAAGAAAGAAAGAAAGAAAGAAAGAAAGAAAGAAAGAAAGAAAGAGAGAAAGAGAGAAAGAAAGAGAGAAAGAGAGAAAGAGAGAAAGAGAGAAAGAGAAAGAGAGAGAGAGAGAGGGAGGGAGGGAGGGAGGGAGGGAGGGAGGGAGGGAGGGAGGAAGGAAGGAAGGAAGGAAGGAAGGAAGGAAGGAAGGAAGGAGGGAGGGAGGGAGGGAGGGAGGGAGGGAGGGAGGGAGGGAGGGAGGGAACGAGGGAGGGAGGGAGGGAGGGAGGAAAGGGAGAGAGGGAGGGAGGGAGGGAGGGAGGGAGGAAGGAAGGGAGGAAGGAAGGGAGGGAGGGAGGGAGGGAGGGAGGGAGGGAGGGAGGGAGGAAGGAAGGAAGGAAGGAAGGAGGGAGGGAGGGAGGGAGGGAGGGAGGGAGGAAGGAAGGAAGGAAGGAAGGAAGGAAGGAAGGAAGGAAGGAAGGAAGGAAGGAAGGAAGGAGGAAGGAAGCAAGGAAGGAAGGAAGCAAGGAAGGAAGGAAGGAAGGAAGGAGGAAGGAAGCAAGGAAGGAAGGAAGCAAGGAAGGAAGGAAGGAGGAAGGAAGGAAGCAAGGAAGGAAGGAAGGAAGGAAGGAAGGAAGGAAGGAAGGAAGGAAGGAAGGAAGGAAGGAAGGAAGGAAGGAAGGAAGTCAATAAACAATGAGAACAAATTTTCCAGGAAAGAAAAGATGTGTGGAGCTGCAGCTCCCAGAGCACTGGCAGGAGGCCTGCTGTCTCTGCGCGGCTGGATCCTGCTCCAGAAGGAGAAGCCCTGCTCCAGAAGGGCAGAGACCGAGGCCTTGACCTGGGGCCTTGACCTGGGGCATTGACCTGGGGCCTTGACATGGGACCTTGACCCCAGGTCAACAAGGCCTGTGAGTCAGAAGTGGCTTTGTCAAATTTCCTGTTAAGAAGACTAAATTAGGAGTAATTCAAAAAATGAAATGAGTGGAGAAAAGATAAGAGATGAGAAATGAAGGGGAAATACAGGCAGACTTCTGCTTCCCCACTCTCCCATTCCTCGGGCAACGGGACGGAGGATGAAAGATAAAAACAAATCAACAGCGAGGAGCACTGAAGGCCTGCGGTGATTCTAACTCCGCTTCTGAGACTACAGAGTGTGGCACATATGGTTAATTAGCGCCCACGAGACACTTCCTCTTCTCTTTCCTAGTCCCTGGTTATTTTATGAAACTACATGACTGCCCACGGCCAGGATACTGCTTTGTTACTTAGCGATTACGGGCGCTCTGACGACAAATACAAAGATGTATTTCAAAGTGAAAAAAATATATATATATAAAACAATCACTGATTAAGAAAAATCCCCCACACGGTGGATTCTGTCCTCCATATGGAATATGGATGCGATAATGGGTATAGAGCAGCTATACTGCAGTCATGATTTTCTCATGGATCAGAGGAAGGCCTAGGCAATCGAAGGACTCACAGGAGTTCCTCCGGACTTGGAAATTACCCTGTACCCGACCAAGGCCATCAGCCCCCACCTACGTCACTTCGATCTACTCAGCCTGTAAATTAACCTCCACCACTCTGGATCTCAAGGGAGCGTCAATTTAAGCAGGGATAGATTTGACCTTTCCAGCCCCATAGAGATATAAAGTGGCCTTAACCTGATAGAGGTTGCCAGTGTAATCCTGGACAGCTCAGAGGCGGAGGAGAAGAATATTTATGGGTGTCGTGTGACCTCCTTCATAGTCTAGTGTGCCGCCTTCTAGCTCATACTGGGGCACTTCTCAGAGCCCCAACTAAGACTCCCATTTGATCTTTGTGGCCCTGCCACCCACTGCTCAAGGCAAGGAAGAGTTCTTTCTTTTGGCAGAGGTAAGAAAATCTAGAGTATCCCCACTGGGGCCCAGGCTCTGTCCTTATCCTGAGAAGAATTCAAGGACAAGACAGCACAGGCAAGAGCATCAAGATTTATTGAACCAGGTGTCCAGAAAAATAGGACAGAGGGTAGGGTGCTTGCCTTGCATGAGGCTGACTCTGGTTCAGTCCCTGCACCCGAGATGGTCTCCCCCAAGCACTGCCAGAAGTGATCCCTGAGCACAGATCCTGGAGTAAACTCGAAGCACCACTGCATGTGACCCCCCCCCTCCAAATCTGTACGTATGTATCATGTAAGCAATAGTATTTGTTTGGGACATGAGTGAGAGTATTCTCATGGGAGAGTTCGTGCAACTGTGCGCCTTGGGGAAAAGGCTTACCAGGCGTGAATTAAGCGGACGAACTATGTGTAGAGGACTGGTGACGGGCGGCCTGGCTCGTAGTGCCACAACCGCACATCTGCACCGGTACACCACCACCACGTGTATTGTATTGGCACATACTGGTACGTCCTGCCATATACATATATATATATATACATATGTGTGTGTGTGTGTGTGTGTGTGTGTGTGTGTGTGTAAGGACTGGAGTGATAGCACAGCAGGTAGGGCGTTTGCTTTGCATGCCGCCGACCCAGGTTCGATTCCTCCATCCCTCTCTGAGAGCCCAGCAAGCTACCAAGAATATCCTGCCCACATGGCAGAGCCTGGCAAGTTATCTGCGGCATATTTGACATGCCAAAAACAGTAACAACAAGTAATGGAGACGTTACTGGTGCCCGCTCGAGGAAATCGACGAACAACGGGATGACAGTGACAGTGACAGTGACGTACAGCTACACTCATTATGTATCTAGGGCCAGGTGACAAAATGTATTGGGGACTAAATGAAGAGAAAAGAGAAGTTGGGGTTAGGATTCTGTTGTTTGAGGATGCTCCATGAATTTGTATGAACTATTTTTCCAACATCTTCACCAGGAAGTTGATAACATCAAGATCTTTTTTACTTCAGTCACATAAAATAATTCTTTTTATTTCATATAACAAATTTCTATACTATCCTTCTACCTCAAGAAGGAAAGCTCTACCAATCAGTGTCTCCCAATCTAACAGCACTGATTTATAATTCAGCCTCTGCCAGAGAAACTGACCATTGATTAAAAAAAAATAAGTTCACATTTGATTAAACCCTATTAAGTTACATTTTCTTTCTTGAAGACAAAACCATCCCTAATCGATACATAAATTGAATGGAAATAGTAAAAATGCAAAAGGCACTAGAAATGTATTTCTGTGAAGAGAGTATTTTTGCAACAAGCTATTTAAAAGCCACCATGAGGAAGAGAAAATTTCATACCCACAGTCTGAGCTACTAACCAATCTCTGACTCAAATATGTAGAAACCTAATTAAACTTTTACTTAAAGGTAAAGGGGGAAAAGCCAACCCCATTTATGGAAACTATCAGTAAAGTTAGAGGCGAGATAGTATGAAGAAGTAAAAAGGAGGAGAAAGAGATGTGTAGCAACAGAAAAGACAGAATATACAATATAAATTTCTATTTACATAAAATAGCTCATAATATTGATTTCATGGGAGAGCCTGGCAAGTTCCCCGTGGTGTATTCATATACCAAAACCAGTAACAATGCTGGGTCTCATTCCCCTGACCCTGAAAGAGCCTCCAATGTGGCACCATTGGGAAGGACGAGTAAAGAGAGGCTTCTAAAATCTCAGGGCTAGGACGAATGGAGAAGTTACTGAGACCACTCGAGAAAATCAACAATCAACGGAATGATGATGATGATGATATGATGATGATGATGATGATGAATATTGATTTATATATTTGAAACATAACTCATTTAAAAGAAGAAACTTGTCATAATGGTCTTCTCTGTGACAATAATAGCTGGGAATGATCATACTGGACGAGATCTGAGTCAAAAGTAGGTAAAGGGATATTCTTGATAACTTTTAAGTATCAATATTGCAAGCCACAATGCCCAAAAGGGGGGGAGAGAGAGAGAAGAAGAAGAAGAAGAAGAAGAAGAAGAAGAAGAAGAAGAAGAAGAAGAAGAAGAAGAAGGAGGAGGAGGAGGAGGAGGAGGAGGAGGAGGAGGAGGAGGAGGAGGAGGAGGAGGAGGAGGAGGAGGAGGAGGAGGAGGAGGAGGAGGAGGAGGAGGAGGAGGAGGAGGAGGAGGAGGAGGAAGAAGAAGAAGAAGAAGAAGAAGAAGAAGAAGAAGAAGAAGAAGAAGAAGAAGAAGAAGAAGAAGAAGAAGAAGAAGAAGAAGAAGAAGAAGAAGAAGAAGAAGAAGAAGAAGAAGAGCACTTGCTATAGAGGCAGGCAGGGGCTGGGGGTTGGTGGGTGATGGGAGGGAACTTGGGGACATTGGTGCTGGGAAATATGCACTGGTGGAGGAATGGGTGTTGGAATACTGTATGACTGAAATCCAATCATGAACAGCTTTGTAAGGGGATATCTCACAGTGATTCAATTAAAACGTCTTTTTAAATAAATAAATAAGAAGTAAATATGCAGAAGAAAAAAGAAGAAAATTATAGAAATGTCAAATGCTTACACATTCACACACATCTCAACAAAGCATAACCGTGGTGGACAGTTCATACATTCAGCTCCCCTTCTACCTTGGAAACACAGACTCATTTCTCCTTTGAGTGTCACTGAACTCACCCAACAACCCAGATTTCAGAAAATCTTATTTGGTGAAAGTACTTGAATTTTTGTCAGGAAAATAGAATGCTTTTTTTGTATTTCAATTAAGGAATTGGAGCTGGAGTGATAGCACAGTGGGTAGAGCATTTGCCTTGCATGCATCCGACCCGGGTTCGATTCCTCCGCCCCTCTTGGAGAGCCCAGCAAGCTACCGAGAGTATCCCGCCCACACAGCAGAGCCTGGCAAGCTACCTGTGGCGTATTCGACATGTCAAAAGCAGTAACAACAAGTATCACAATGAAGACTTACTGGTGCCCACTCGAGCAAATCGATGAACAATGGGACCACAGTGCTACAGTGCAATTAAGGAAACTTAATAGGAAAGGGGGGGATTAAATACAGAAAAAAGATGACGAGAAGGTGGAAAACTTAGTCTGGGGCCCCGCTTTGGACTTCGGAGGAATAGCTCCGGAGGCTTCCATGCAGTGTCCAGGTTAAGTGAGAACTGAAAGGTAGCCCAGGAGCAGTGAGCGTTGCCGTGGACATACAGAAATTGACCCCAGAAACTGAGTCGTTCCTCCCTCCATCTCCATCGGAGGGAAGAGCCGGAAAGCAGCTCAAAAGCAGCAGGATGTCAAATTCTGTCTGCATGGAGAGATGGGAGCTGCCTCACCGCCGTGCACCCATCAGAGCTACAACAGCCCATTCTGTTCATAACAGGGCATTGAAATAGCCCACAGGTGTTAGGAATAATGGCATTCGCAGATACAATTCAAACCTTTAACAAGTGGTTCTCAAAAGTCAGCATACCAACCCAAAACACCAGGGTAAAACATGGAGATTTACGGAACCGTCTTGACTTGATCTAACTAAATATGTCCACAAGCCATACACACTCCGCTGAAAATATCCACAAGGATGTGCAAGTAAATTAAGCATTTATTAGGCCATGAAAACTGTTAAATTGTAAAGTGTTGCATCTAAATCTATCACGTTTATAGTTTGCAGTCTGTGAACTCCTTCAGGATTATTCTTGGATTGAAAAATTAAAACAAATTGCAGTTTCCTGAGTGTTCAATGATAGTGGCAGCAGACTCTATGCTGTGGCCTTGGGGGCTTTATCTGTAGACACTCCTAATCTGGGGTTCATTTTTACTAGAAAACAAGGGATGCTGAAAATAAGTCATTCACTCCTAGACTTCTTCCACAAAAAGTTCTCAAGATGCAAGTTCTTAAAAAGGATGAATTTATTATTGAAGATCATGATGCAAGGAGATAGAAACCCTGAACTATCAGCATTTATCAAAATCTGAACTCAGAGTTAGTGTGATAAGAACTAATTCTGATCAAAGAGAGGGAGACAATGTGGAACAAACATATGAAAGAGGAATTAAGCCAAAACAAAGCATTCAGCTAATGCTAATAGGAAAAAATATTTTGTTAAACAAATTCATGCTATTCTAGTAGAGTATAGCTTATAAAAATTGCCTTAAGTTGGAGAACTTTATTAACTCAGTTCTCAATAAAGGAATGAGAAACATATGAGTTTTTCCAAATTTCTCTTGAAATCTTAAGCATTCTTTATTTTTTTTTCTAGCAGGTATGCCGAACCTTTAAGGCACAGGAATTTCCTATATTGTTAAAAACAATTGTTTGAAAGTAGTGACTTTGAGGACTAGAGAAATTGTACAGTGAGTAAGGTGCTTGCCTTGCACATGGCCAACCCGAGTTTGATCTCTGGCATCTCGCATGTTCCCCATGCCCAGCCACAAGTATTCCTGAGCGCAGAGCCAGGGGTGAGCCCAGAGCATCACCAGATGTGGCTCAAACCTACCACCATCCTCCCCCCGCCCCAAATAAAAGTAGTAATTTCTCTCTTGGACGTGCCATAGCAAAGAGTGAGTGGGTTAAACTTAGAAATCACTGTTTCCTCTCAGATACAGAGTGTGAGAATTCCAAGATCAAGGGGACAAACACAGTATGAAGTGAGGCAGTGAGAGCAAGGGAGAGGGAGGTACCTGAGAGATAAACTATTATCCCTGTGGGATAACCCAGTGGGATGAGGACTCCATCCTTGCAGCTGCAGTTACCGTCAATTATTTCCTCAGACACTCCATTCTTAACAGTATAGCCAAACTGAGTTCAATTTAAGGCTTCAGCATGTGAATTTGGGGCCAGGGGAAACACAGCCATGCAGTTCAGAGGACACTTAGAGGAAGATCAAACTTTATCTAGAAACTCAACCTTAAAAACAATCCAATTAGAAATGAGTCAACTGACTCAAGGGTTACAAAGATTAATGCGAGTAGAATAATTTCAGAACTACTCAATGTGAAGGAATGTGAGACTCAAGACACTGGTAACGTTTTTTCTGTCTTCCCTCCAATAGAAAGGTTTAGGTAAAAAGCCAGACAAAGGAACTGGAGATAAATGAAGGAAGCAAAGGTTCCCCATGCCTTGATTTCTGTGCCACATTTATCTTGGCGTTTGCACAGTTGCTCAAGGTAAATGTCTCGGGTACTCTTCCACTAGGTCAAGACATTCCAATTTTGCTGACGCTACTTTTGGGGAACTGCTTTAATCTGTTATCAGCACTTGACTCATACTGTTTCCATTTAAGTGATAGATTTAGCACGCCGGCATATAAGCTATTAAACAAGAATCTGTAATTTCTAATAAAAGAAGGTAAAAATTTAGCTAATCACAGATTAAAAACCTACGAGCAGCACACTTTCCATGGGATTTGAGATTTCACAGTTAAAATGAAATTCAGCCTTCTCTCGCAAGAGCTGGGCTCAAGGTTACTAGAATTCTCCCGGTAAAGTAAGTGAGTAGCTTCTCTATTAAAGACAGAGCCCTGCACTGATTCTCTGTCCCTGCAGAGAAACCCCCGAGCAGACATCTGTTACCTGCATCCTGTATCCCCCTACCCCCGAGTACCACACTGCTGCCCTGACTCACGTTTTCCTGCTGAATTCTGTTCCCTGTTGGTTCTTTTAGCATGATGCCAATCAACTTTAAAACCACCGTTCCTTTTCCAGGGTCAATCTTATCTAAATATACTTAGAGTTGGGTTCACATCGATGCCATTTTCCTTAAGAGTGAGCAATCATTTTAGCAAGCTAATAAATTTTCTTAGGTTTTTCTGCCTTACTTCCTTCTCACCCAAAGTAGAAAATTGTTAGAAAACTAGAGAAACACAATGGAGAGGGAGCTGGAGGGAGGATTATCATTTTTAAAGTTACAAGACAGCTGTGGGTTTTATCCGTAAAATATATAGGAAACAACCAATTTGCTTAAAAATAAATTCAAACTGGTCTGCCTGAAAAAAAAAAAAAAGCTAGAGGTGAGGAGAACAAAAAAGAAGAGAAGCTAAAGAGGAAGTATGTATGCTACCAGCATCTTTCCAAGTGGGCTCCACTGCCCCCAAGTGCTAGACAATTCAGAATTCAGAGGGGCAGCAGTAACCCGGGGTGTAATTGGGGGATACTTGTGTTTGTTCACTTGAAGAAAGTGGATTTCCAGAGAGCACTGAGTGATTTTTTTTCTGAAAAGGGGGTGGTGGGCTTAAGAAATTGGGGAACCTCCAGAGACTGAAAATAGTGACTTGGCTTCGCTGAATTCCGCTCTCTGTTGGTTCTCTTAGAATGATGCCAATCAACTTTAAAACCAGTCATAGAAAATTGTATACCAGAGAAAAATACTTTAAAGTCCCAGGTTAGTGGGTTATATTGAATTAAATGTGCAGTTTTATTTATCAAAGGGAATTCATAGGGCAATAGACAAAAATGTTTGAGTCCCAGTTGATATTCCATTAGATTACCCTTCAATTTTCTCACAGGTGGAATGAGGCCAATCTATGGTAACTCCATCACCTCACAATCGTTGTGCTCTCAGAAAGGGAAGGTGAGAGGACAGAAGCTTACACTTTCCTCTAGGAGACCAAACAGTTCCTTCATTCCTTCTGAGTAAATAAGATAATCTCCACACCACTTATGAGAAAACTTCCCTGTGGTCATATCTGAAGAACCCAGAATTTCAATGAACACTTTTCTTATCCCCAAGGGACCCAGGAATTAAGTCATCTCTTTGGGGGAAAAAATGAATTCATTTTCAAATGAAATGCAGCAAGCACTTCTGGGATGAACAAAGTTCTACTCACTGGATCTCACAGCTGCTGCAACATGATGCGGTTTGCTGGGAGTCTCTGTAGGATTCAGGAGAATCCTGTACTTAAGGAACAAAAAAAGTATTTGATTCTGAGTCATCTACCAAGATGTGTTTTTGGCACAGGACACTTTAAAACTCTGAACTTCTCTGAGAGGGTTTGAAAAAGAAAAGATAAAAAACACCTTTGTGAACATAATGAAGAGTGAAGTTTTATTAGATGAGTTGATAGAAACTTCATATGGTATTCTAGCATTCTGAGAAGTCAAGATACGGACAGGAAACACCACCCGGACAAAAAGGGTGGAGGCCAGAGCAATAGTACAACCCACAGGGCGCTTGTCTTGCCTTAAATGCTATTGACCAGGGTTCAGTCCCCCACACCCCCCGTCATCCCCGAGCCCCACCGGGAGTGATCCCTGAGAGCAGAACCAGGAATAAACCCTGAGTAGAGTCAGGTGTGGCAAAAAATAAAAAAGTATGGTGAGTCAACATGATCCTAAACAATATATTGACTCTATTTCTGCATGTACTTGTAGATGTAGAAAACAGATTTTTGTTAAAGTTGACTGTATTTCCAGAAGGACAGGTCCATGGTAGGAAGCTTGCCACAAGTTGGGGACGGGGGGGGGGGGTGGTATGCAGTTAGGACAGAGAAGGGACCACTATGACCATGATAGTTGGAAATGATCACTCTGGACAAGAACTGAGTGCTGAAAGGAAATAAAGTGATACACATGATAACCTTTCAGTAACTGTATTGCAAACCACTGTGCCTAAGAAAGGGGGGGGGAGACAGAGAGAGAGAGAGAGAGAGAGAGAGAGAGAGAGAGAGGAAAAGCGTCTGCATAGAGGCAAGCTGAAGATGTGTTATTTATACAAAAATTATCATTTCCTTTTGACTTGTTCATCTTTTTTTATAAGAAATAAACCATATATTGTTAGAAATCACCTACCAGTGTCTGAGAGAAGAAAATTTTCACAACTAACTTTGTTTAGGTGAGTATTATATGCCTGGCATGTTTTATATTTATTGTCTTCAAAATAAATATATTAATTTGCTATCCTTTTACCCCTCTATAAATATGCAAGTTTATAGATGAGTAACCAAGATGCAGAGAGTTACAGGCTTTTGTTGTTTTTGCTTTATTTTTTCCCCTACATTTTCAGCTTTGCAAGAAGTAGGATCTGGAATCTACCATAGGTAGCTCAACTCCAAAGCAAAAATCACACCCTACTGTGCCAATAGCACATTACTGCTGTGAGAAGCTGAATTCCTCCCCACACACACACCTCAGCTATACCCTGATTGGGAGAAACTCAGGAACGTTCAAGGTCAACGTGGCTCTCAGAAATGAGTGGTGGAGCTGTCTTGGGAAAAGGCAGTCAGACCTCAAACTCTACAGTTGGCCCTATGGAAACTGAGGCAGTGGGTTCAGGAGTTTGCCCGTTCTCATTTTTTAAGGTGTTCATACATTTATCTGCCCTTACTGTGGGGAAGAGGTGTCATTGGCTGTCCACATTCATATTCCAGGTGGAAATATGAATGTTTATGTTGTCAGCATCGTTCAGTTCCCAGAGAGCACGGCTGAGACAATACCAAGGCGAGCCTGCTGCCTGAGGTGTTGTCTGCGGCATGTGGAACTGCACCCATTCAGGAGGGAAGCGCAGAGGGGCTCCGCAGAGGGGTGCTTGGTTGTGAGAGAAGAGCTTATTCCTGGGCAGCAATTTGCAATCTCACAGCAGAGCCACTGAGCTCACGAGCCTTTTGGTCTGTGGATGGAGCAGAAGGGGAGTGAGCAGCCAGCCCGCCCCGCTCCCCTGAGCTGCCCCTCGTCTGCACTGCCCAGGAACATCGCCGCGTGATGGAACCTTCGCTCTCTGCCAGCCAGATGCTCAGAGCACTCGGCAGGTGTGGCCTCGGAGCTCCTGAAATCTGGCTAGCGTGACTGATGATTCAGCTCTCTACATTTTACTTGCTATTAGAGACCTTATGGCAAGTGGATACTGTATCAGGCCGTTCAGATATAGACCCGGACTTTCTATTTTAATTTTTTATGGTCCCAGGAGTAAATGAAGAGAAAGGAATTGAGAAAAAATACCCGCAGTGTGTTTGAGGGAACTGGGAATCAGGTTAACTGGTCAAATAAAACTGAAGCCAGAGGCCCTGACACTTTCTCAGTGTCCAGTGCCTACAGGGTCAGTTCCCCCGGCCCCAACCCACCTGGGTATTTCTAAGCCAAAAATAAGTATTTAATGTCCCTTGTGTTACCAAGTTATATTCTGCAATATTATATTGCATACTTGACATACACTGTTGGAACACCCCAAGAACTACACTCTGTCAGGGTGCCCTTGAAAATGCCCCACAGTTCCTGAGCATCTCTCTGCCCTCTGGAAAGCATGAAGTTAGGTTACAGGATTCTCTACTAAAACTAACAATGGCGTGCAATATCCACATCCAGTTTGTCACTCCATGATCATGTTGAGATCAAACTAAAACAAGGACACGGTGCCTGTATGCAAGTGACCAAATGTCTCCAGTTTCAGATCAGATAGAGCACTATATTATGGCCCACAACACCTCAAGTCTAAGTCAGCTGTTTTTTTTTTCCTACTGGAATGATGTTGAGATATTCAAGCTTCAAAGCACCTCCACTTCCCGACACCATCCAACTCTAAGTGAACCGTGGTCCTGATGCCCTGCCTTTTGCAAGCCCAACCCTTTTATACTGGCTTAGTCTGGCTGCTGGTAATAGAATCCTCCCAAGTGGCAGTCACTTAACATACTTGACTTGGTTTCACTACAGGTGTGTTCATAGTGGTCTGTGGGTACTGGGATTTCTCAAGAGGGAATATACAGCTTCATATAAGATGAGAGCCCCCAGGAGAATTCACCTGGTGGCTCACTGGTGGAATGATGTCTCTGATTAGACCATCCCCTCAGTGAGATATGTCTATACCAGTAAGAACTTTATTTCATCCTTTGCCATAGTGTTGTATAACAAAGGCTTGGTGATGACAATAATCACCCTTTCTATGTGAACAAAGACTTTCTTTAGTGAAATTGTTGTTCAATTATCTCCTTCCGTGGATTCCTAGGAAAGACAGAATATGCAAACAATAGCCCAACTATATATAAAAATAGAATCTGACTCACCATCTGCGCAGTCATCCCAGAAAAATAATCCTATGGTAACTAGTCCAGGAATCCAACCTACATCACAGAATTCAGATTTGTAGGAAGTCAAGTCCCCTTAGCAACTGGTTCAGTAAGCCAAACAATAATTCCCTAAACCAGCTTTCAAGGGCAAAAGTTGAAATGAATCACTGAGAGGCAGATCTTCGCTAAAAACCAAAATGATGGTTGAAATCCTACTGTCTATTACAAAACCACCATCTTCCCTCAACCCCCTCCTTTTGAAATTAGCACAAATTTATATAAATCATTAATGTGTCTGGGACATCTTTTTCTCCAGTACCTCACTAACTTCTGGACCACATCAATATTCATAAATCTTTGTAATACTCCCATTCAATCTATTGGTCATGATTCCAGGTGAATTTATTTGATTTTGCAGAAACTGAATATAAACCTATGTATTTTGCTTGCTTATGACCATATACTTTTTCCCTTTTGCTCAATAACCTCTTCTCCAGTCTGTTTTGTGGGAAGACAAACTCTCAGGCCAAGTTCCAACACTATTACCACAATTTCTACTGAATTCTTAGAGCTCCTGATGAGATTCTTGTAAGTTTCCACTGAATTCATGCTTATCTCTTATATTCTTACTTTGTATACTGTACTCTTATAATCCTCACTGGATTCTCCCAATTTACACAGAATTCTCAGGAGAAAGCCAGACAAAATTTATGGTTTGGAAGAGCTATGCTTAATGAGATGACTTCCCATGAAGAAGCTGAGTAGCAATAGATTTCAGAAATAAAAAAATTTCTGCTCATAAAATATATGATTTCTAATCACAGGATAAAGTCTACATCCTATCTGGATGGACCTAGTGAACATTTTAGAACTGTTAGCAAAGATAATGACAGATGAAAGGAGATAGGATGGAGTAAATGCAACAAAGAATTCTTTAGGACTGACTGGAGAAGCAGAGGTGGTTGAACAATTCCTTGAACAATGTCTAAAGCCTGCTTCTTAATTTCATGGGTTATAGGATATCATCACATAGCAAGGTGGAGTACCAGTCTCCAGAATGAAGTCTATAACATGCTCAGATGAGTTTCACAGGGCATAGGTGAATATAGAGCATTTGTATTCGAAGAGGAAAAGTGCAAATAGGATGAAGGAATTTGCAAAGAGGATGAAGGAATTTGCAAAGAGAATGAAGGAATTCGCCTTGTGTGTTGCTAAAATTGACATTGTCAGAGGCTCTTTCACATTAGAGTTTCAATATGATTAAAGGACATTTTCCACATGCTGCTAGGCTCGTGGCATCTGAGTCATGCTTACCTTCATCCAATAGGTGTCTGCTGTGTGTGTGTGTGTGTGTGTGTTTGTGTGTGTTTCAGAATCCCATCACCAATGGCTTCAGCTTGGTGACCTGGTATTGGATTCTTTCTTTTCTACGTGACCACAAGCTCTTTCATCTACTAAGTTCAGCACGTTCTTCCCTCTGCTGGGTATGATATCACAACTTCCCCAGCATGTAGTGAGGTCTCTCAGCTGGAGCTTCTGACGCCCCTTATCCTAAGCAGGGCTGTCATATTTCCTAATCATGCACAAGGCAGCCAAACCAAGCACTGAAGACAGAGAGGCTGAGAGGCTGATTTTGAGAGACAGAAGTCAGAGAGCAGTCAGAGAAATCCTGTTTTATCTTGATTAAATACTTTCATCACTGTATCACTGTCATCCCCTTGCTCATCGATTTGCGGGCACCAGTAACATCTCCATGAGACTTGTTTTACTGTTTTTGGCATATCTAATACACCATGTGTAGCTTGCCAGGCTCTGCCATGTGGGCGGGATACCATCCATAGCTTGCTGGGCTCTCCGAGAGGGGTGGAGAAATTGAACCTGGGTCGGCCGCATGCAAGGCACATCCCCTACCCACTCACTGCTCTATCGCTTCAGCCCTCCAAACAAGCTCTCAAATACTTTCATACATTCATGCATCTTCCAATGATTTCTCATTATTCATTGGCCGACAACTTTGGAGCCAATATCAGGGAAGCGTGGCATATTAAGAACTAGTAAGGGTGAGTGACCCTGGGCACCACAGCTAGTGATCCTTTTACTTTGGAACTCTAAGTGAGTTACTCAGACCATGCCACTCCCTTTTTAAAAATGGGTAGTGGATGCCTTGACGGCTTGCGTTCTAACTTCTCCTTGGAAACACCCAGGGTACACACTCAAAGGAAATGTGCTCCTGGCCTTTCTTCATCCCAGGAGGGGCCCTGCCCTGAACTGTCATCCTGGTTGGTTCAGAGAGGTCCTCAAGCAACCGTGATGTTTCATTCCTACTAATACTGAAGTGGTTCTGCTTCCCATCTGCTGATTGGGATTTTAGATCTTGGTAAAATATTTGAAACATACAGTGAGAGATTTCATATTTTGATCTTATTTTAGAGAATAATTCCATTTTTCTCTGCCTTTTTCTTCCTTCCCTTTGGAAAAGATTCTGACACTGTTTTCCATGTCACACTTAAACAGACATCCTGGAGGTGTTCTAGCAATCTCTAAAAACAGTGAGAACCTTTTCCACGGATCAGAACCTATAGCCTGAAGGATGCAAACAACAGCAGGCTTGTTTCTTTACATACATGAAATCCACTTCTGTGGGCATCAAGGTAAGAATCTCGTGCCATGTGTACTGAGAACCCTTCACTGCAAAGCAAAGGAAGTGCTGCTTTGTGTGTATTTTTGTGCCAGAGACCCAAATTGATGAGATATATCCTATCAAGAAAGTTAATTGTCTATATTAATAAATTATGAGTAGACTTGATTAAACAGTCATCATAATTTCTGCACAGTTTCCCGAAGAAGCTCATGAGTGTTCATGAGCTTCACAAAAGATCCATCCACGAGATCCCCGAAATCAGAATAGTTAACTTTCATTTCCTTTGAAACAATTCTGTTTGGTGAAAAGTGATTTTAATGTTATAATAGGGCTGGAGCGATAGAATTATTAAGAAATATTTCATTAAAATATTTGTGAAAATTGTTATATCTTATTGGCCTGGAGCGATAGCACAGTGGGTAGGGCGTTCACCTTACACACTGCCGACCCGAGATCCTCTGCCCTTCTCGGAGAGCCCGGCAAGCTACTGAGAGTATCTTACCCACACGACAGAGCCTGGCAAGCTACCCATGGTGTATTCGATATACCAAAAACAGTAACAGGTCTCACAATGGAGACGTTACTGGTGCCCACTCGAGCAAATCAATGAGCAATGGGATGACAGTGATACAGTGATACAATGATGTTATAATAATTTAATTTATAAAATTAAAAGAAAATGTGTGTTTGGTTAAAAAAAAAAGTCCATTCAGTGATTCACAATCAGAGTCTCCAGAGATACTGACAAATTCATCCACTTGAGTTTTTGTCTAGGTTTCTCATTTCACTGAGAGATACTGAAAAGCACAAATACCACTGAAAGTTTGTCTCCCAGAGAGAGTCAGACAGACATTTCTCAGTGTGCCCTGGGGAGAATCTTTTCCCATAAGTGTCACTTATTGTTTTTTTTAATTTTTTAATTGAATCACCATGAAATATAGAGTTACAAGGTTATTCATAATATTTTTAGTCACACAATGTTCCAACACCTGTTCCATCACCAGTGCACATTTTCCATCCCAATGACTCCAGTTTCCCTTCCTTTCCATCCCGCTATAGCAAACACCTCTCTCTCTCTCTCTCTCTCTCTCTCTCTCTCTCTCTCTCTCTCTCTCTCTCTCTCTCTCTCTCTCTCTGTCTCACCCTCTCTCTCTCCTCTCTCCTCTCTCCCTCTCCCCTTTTGGTAATTATACGGTCCTTATATATTGCAACACAGGTACTGGAAGGTTATCCTGTATGCCCCCTTACCCCCTTTCAGCACTCAGTTGATAAAGGAATCAGGTGATTTTTAAATTCAGGTCAGCGCAGGCTATAGAAGATAATCTCAGTATTTCACCTTTTTCCTGGGCAAATAATCGCTCCTCTTCCCTTTCATAGATTTTCTAGATATTTCTTATTTTCTGGGTCTATTACATAGGAAAATTCATTTTTGAGGCATCAGCCAGGTACAGGCTTCCCTGTGAATATAATCTTTGAGAAAAGCACAAAGAATATATTCTCTCTCTTATATGCAAACACTCCTCTCTCCTATGTGAACACTCTCTCTCCTATGTGACACCCCTCTCTCCTGTGTGAACACCCCTCTCTCCTATGTGAATACCTGTCTCTCTTATGTGAGCATCTGTTTCTCCTGTGTGAACATCCCTCTCCTATGAGAACACCTCTCTCCCTGTGTGAACACCCCTCTCTCCTATGTAAACATCTGTTTCTCCGTGTGAACATCTCTCTCCTATGAGAACACCTCTCTCTCCTGTGTGAACACCCCTCTCTCCTACGTAAACATCTGTTTCTCCTGTGTGAACACCCCTCTCCTATGAGAACACCTCTCTCTCCTGTGTGAACACCCCTCTCTCCTATGTAAACATCTGTTTCTCCTGTGTGAACACCCCTCTCCTATGAGAACACCTCTCTCCCTGTGTGAACACCCCTCTCTCCTACGTAAACATCTGTTTCTCCTGTGCGAACATCTCTCTCCTATGAGAACACCTCTCTCCCTGTGTGAACACTGTCTCTGTCCTCTCTCTGGGGGCCTCGTGTCCACTAACACAGAATGCTTCTTTTGCTCACGCTGGCTTCTACTGCCATAGAAATCCTCCATTCGCATGCAATTTGACTTTTCCTTGGCTAGTCTGTCTGACGTTACATACTTTACCATCTGCCCACAAAGAAGCAGGAGGAAAGGGGATTTCTCCCTGCTCCTCAACAGCACCTCAGGGTCTAAAGAGGCCATGTTGCTAAAAAACATCTGGAGGAAGGTAACTTTTTCCAGTTAGGGTTGATAGAAATTTATGGCCAGGTCAAGAATTTTGAATCTACAAGGGTGAAATCAAAGTAGGGACAACTTGGTCAGTGAGAAACGTGATCTTTGGCAGGATGACAGGCTAATTTCCTCCCGGGGTACATCACTGAATGGTTTCCTCCGCCTCAGAGCCACATTTGGTGTGGCCTTAATCGAGAGTGAATGGTATCTTCTTCAAAAGCACCTCAACACTTTTCAGTGCATGTACCAAAGAAGACATGCCAAATATGTTTATTTGCAATGGACAATAGCTACCTTTTCTATATACAACTTGCTTTGCACAAAGATTTTCTTTTTTACATTTTAAAAATATAAGTTTATTGAAGTAGTATGAAAAGCACTTAGAAATTCTAGGGTCATTTTTAAAAATCAATTCAAAAGACATCATAGAAATTAAGAGAGTGGTTCTTTTCACATTCAGGAAATATCCCTCAGGACTGGAAAGAAAAACATGTTTCCTCTGCCCACTGAAGTCAAGATGGGTCAAAAGGATGTCATATCCACTTGACATTTTTATTTGGGAGGATAAACTTAATAAAGTATATACAAAGAAAACTATTTTAAAGAGTTCTTAACGACATTACTCAGATAAGCTGGTTAAAGAAAAATCTCTCACACATTGCCCAAAATAAGCCAAAAAATGATTCAGCAAATTTAATGCCAAGACTGTAAATGACTTTACATAACTTAATAAAATTTAAATACAGTAAAAGGGCAAATCTTTGTTACTACAACGTTTTTTTCAACATTTTAAGCTATTGGGTTCGAAAACCAGTAGGCAATGACCTTTCTTAGGTGTTAATATTAGTAAGATTTTTAAATTAGTGGGTGCCTATTATTTATTTTCATCAACACAAATCTAATTTTGAAATCTGTCTGGTATTTTAATATTTGTCCCACTTAATACAGAAAAAGCTTTATGTGCTAAACTGTTTGGTATTTTAATATTTGTCTCAATTAATACAGAAAAAACTATGTGCTAAACAAATTGACAAATTGCTGATTCTTCCTAATTTGAAGATAATAATCTATTCTTACCTCATCTTTTCAGTTTCTTAAATCTGTATGTTAGTAAGAGTATATTGTCTATTTAAAATAGGAATAGACAAATCACAGTGACATGAATTTCCTTTCATAAGTACCTCTGCTATGATAGGTAATGAAGAGAGAGAGAATGGATATGGTTTGCCTTTTGGATTATTTTAATTTATCTAAAATAGCTACCCTAGGTTTATTTCTGGGCACCATTTAAAAAGTAAAACAATGTGTAAGAAAAGAAAAAAAGAAAACACTTATTGAACTAATATTTAGTTGAAAACTATAAAGCTTCTATGGCTTAAAAAATAAGATTCAGGTAAAAGCATCGGAAGGAGGTCAACAACCTCCTCCAACATAAGCTACTTCTCTGGGGAAATTAAAATGATACCCATTCATGACTTACCTTTTTCTTTGAGTGTAGGTTGGGATGGTCTTGCCAAGTCAGACCATTTCCTCCTATCCCTACATTTTAATGGGTTTATTGTACAACTGTTGTACAATAGACAAGCTACCGAGAGTATCCTGCCCGCAGGGCAGAGCCTGGCAAGCTCCCCGTGGCATATTCAATGCCAAAAACAGTAACAATAGGTCTCATTCCCCTGACGCTGAAAGAGCCTCCAATCGTTGGGAAAGACGAGTAAGAAGAGGCTGCTAAAATCTCAGGGCTGCGTGTAATAGAGACGTTACTGATGCCTGCTCGAGTAAATCCACGAACAACGGAATGACAGTGACAGTGACGTTGTTCCACTGTGGTATGATTTCTTTAGCTATCTATTGTTGAACAAACATAATTCCCTTTGGGAGCTTCTATAAAGAATATTCCAATGCTTTATTTGCAGCTGCTTCATTTACTTGGAATAAATCATTTACTTGGAATAATTTTCTGTTGAATTGCTGAGCCAAATGGCTGAAGATTTTGATAAATATTGACAAATTTCTTCCAGAAACTATGCATAAACATATATGTCTACCAGGGATATGAGATGACACTGTATTCCTATGTCCCTGTTACTGTGTTCTTTGTGGTCAAGATTAACTTAATTTAATTAATTAAAACCCACATTTAATTCTTATTTCTCAAAAGATTATCTAAATAATGGTATACACTTGTTAACCATTTGTGTTTATAAGAATCCTGAAATGTATATTTGGGTTTCTTCCCTGTAAAGTCCACATGATATCTGTAACACTTTGAAGAGTCTACCTCCTGTAGAGTAAAAAAAAGTAGGCTGCAACTTTGTTTGATGAAATATGTTGCTTAAATAAAAATATTTAGCCTGATACAACAAAACATATCCATACATATGTTGATCAGCCTAAAATAAAACTAATTACTCTTCCTAAAACTGATCTAAAAATTAATAGTCAGTTAAATGTTGATCAATGGACTGAGACCCATCAAGAAAAGCATGACTAACCATTGTTAATGGTATGGAAACCACAGAAGCTCAAACAATGAAAATAAATAAATAATCATATGCTATTTAAAAAAAAAAAAAAGATGAGTGGCTGAAAGACTGAGTCATTACAGCCTTGTAATATTTCTAAGTGAATATGCTTGACATTTGGAAAAGCACAATTATTTCAGAATATTCTTTTAGGGTATTTACCAGTTTTTAACCAAAAAAAAAAAAATGGGGGTGAAGTAACTCATGTATGCTTGAAAGTGTGACAAAAATGCGGTGCACAAGATCTGTTGTCACCTGTCACCAACTTAAAGTATCAACCTAGATAAGAACGGGCGCGAGACGGGGCAGGTCTGAGAAGAGACCCTCACAGAGGAGTGGTCTCCCTCGAGAGCAGAAGGACCACACCCTCATCAGCACAGCACAGGAGGGGCTGGAGAGGTGGAGCAATGAAATCAACATATTTATTGTTTTCCAGAAGAAACAATAGGTCCTTGCCTTCTATGAGGCCAATCCTGGTTGTTTCTCCGGGTGCATATGGTCCCCCCAGCACTGCCAGGCGTGATGCCCGAGCATGGAACCAGTTGTCAGCCCCGAGTACAGCCTGGCATGCCCCCTCCCTACACAAAGGAAAGGGGAGTGAAGAGAAGGGAGCAGAGGAGAAAGAGGGGAGGGGATGGAGCGAAGGGAGGAGGGAGGGAGAGGAAAAAGCAGCCACTTCAAATAAAATGTTGGTGTGTTGCTCTACATGACAAGTGCAAAGCCCAGGGTTCGAGTTTGGCGGGCTGCTTGTGACAATGAGCATGATAGAGCCAATCACACGGGCAAGGTCAACCTCTGTCCCGTGGCAGTCGGTCGCAGAGAATGCAGCAAATGGACAAGGAGAAAAACTATCACACACTAACTGCCCCAGCCCTAGGTGGCCCGGGCATCCCTGAGTGAGCTCGCAGGCTGGCCACTCCAATATTCCATTAACACTAATCCTTTCACCAGTGTCCATTTCCCACCACCAGTGCTCCCAGTTTCCTCCCCAGCCCCTCGCTGGCCTCTGGGACGATTGATGACAGGAACATTAAGGACGATGAGTCAGTACATCAACATTCAATGGATACATTAGGGGCGGAGGCTGGGTATTTCTCCAGCCAATCAGCTGGCACCCTGACAGTATAGAGTCAAGCCATGACACTTTCCTATTGTGTTTTCCTCTCTTGCTGTCTCCATCTGAAAGGTCCCATACTGTTTTATTCTATCCTTTCCTGGGCAGATACTTGCTGCCCTATTTTAATCTGGTACATTGTCCCAGCAATTAAGTAAAATTTTGTTTCTGGTTCTTCTCTTACCGAATATTGTCTCTCTCTTTTTTGATTGAAGTACCAGTTGGTTTGCATTTGGAGTGTAAGTGTTATAGTTTTAGGGTTACAGCATTGCCATAACACATCTACCATCAAAACACCAATATCCACCATCACAAGCATTCTATTTATTTAATTAGTTAGGCTTTAATAAATTTAAAGTGACACTCAGAGCTCACTCCTGCCTGCTTAGGGATCACTGCTGGTGGTGGTCAGGGTGGTGCTGAGATCAAACCACCTGCCGAATGCAAAGTAAACAGCTTAACCCCTGGACTCCTCCAATTCCATCAATATTCTTTTTTATTTTGTTGACTTTTTGATAGCTGCAGGGAAAAGAGAGATTTTCTCACCACTCAGTCCCTCAAACACTAAGCCAGAGAGACCCTGAGCAATCCCAGCTATCGCCCCAAACAAAAGAAGTCCTGGGAAAAAATTTCATCAAAGATCCTAGAGGTCAGGATTTTTGCAGGCTCAATAACTGCATGGACATTGAAAGAATCAAAAAGTACAACAGGATTTATACATATAGATAGATATAGACATAGAAAATTGAGAAAGACAATGGAAAAAAGTGCTGAAATCTTCATAAAATGAAACAGAATTTGTTTTATAAATTACTTCAGTAAAGAGTACCAATGTTTTTTTGTAAGCACCAAATAATTTTTAAAATATTATTAAAATTATTAAATTAAAATTTTTGAATCTGACATTTTTTATAGTACAGGAACGAAAGCACAGCTTCGGGTAGGGCATCTGCCTTGCATGCAGCCAACCCGGGTTCAATTCCTCCAACCCTCTCCCAGAGCCCGGCAAGCAACCGAGAGTACCCCACCTGCACGGCAGTCTGGCAAGCTCCCCGTGGCGTATTCTATATGCCAAAAACAGTAACAACAAATCTCACGATGGAGACGTTATTGGTGCCCGCTCGAGCAAATCGATGAACAATGGGATGACAGTGCTACGGTGCTATTTTATTCTCCAGTGCCTAAGTTGTTTTGCCCAAGGGCCTACCCTGACCTTGAGGGAGTTGGTTTCCCATGGGTTTTGATTGGTTGATTCTCTGTTGCTCGGTCTGTTAGTTTAATTTGGTTGATGCCAATGGCATAAAGAGTGCAGGAGACCATGTAGACTTCCCCAGAGACCTAAATACAGGTTACAGCATCTCAAGAAGCTTTGGAGTTGCTAAGCTAGCTGAAACTAAGTATGATTTGATGACCAGCAAGTCTAAAGGTGCTTATAAAGAACAATGACACATTTGTAATAAGAGAATTACAGAATGCTTTTGCAGTCGGGAGCAATTGGTTGTGCATCAGGTTCTCATTTCTGAGTTGGATAAACTGAGGCTACATAATTCAGCAGAGACTTATTTTGAACAGAACTGAGAATGAAATTCAGCATGTTCAGTTTGGGGGCCACACCCGTGGTACTCAAGACTTACTGCTGGCTCTGCAGTCAGGGATTATTCCTGGTGGCACATCAGGGTTACCAGGGATCAACCAGGATCACCCATATGCAAGACAAGTACCCTACCTGCTCTTCTATCACTTTGGCCCCAAATTCACATATTTTGGTTCCCTCAATATGATTTTATTTTTTTACAACTCAGCCAATTCACATTCATGTGGACATAAGTTGTAGAATAAATTTCTAATTTTTCTTTTCCCTCTCTTTTACCCTCAAACATTTCAGATGTATTTGGTGAATTCTCCAAATTTCTAAGTGCTTAGGAAAGCAAGAGATTGCTTTTATCCACTTCCAATTATTTGGAGGCAAAGGAATGGAATTTGATCCTTAGGAATTTTCTAAGATGTCTAATACAAAAGCTCTAAGCTATTATCTTTATACCTTATTTTTTGGCATCCTCCTCAGAAGTGAAGGTGAAATTAGTGTAATCATGTATATATTAGGTAGCTAATGGAAGAACTCAATTCAAAAAATAGAGTTTAGCTTATCAATGAATTCCAAAGATAAGAGCATATTCTTTTATGACTATAATTAATGGTACAAAGTGTCCCTCTATGAATCTCATAAGTCTCATTTGACTGGACTAAAATGAAATTCCCCTTACCTAGCACTTCACTAAAATGAAATAAAACTATAACCAGATTTGAAGACAGGAAATTTTGTTTCTCTATTTTGTTTTGTTGAAGGTGGAGAGGAGGAAGAAGTCAATTTCACAGTTTGTTCATTGTCTCCAATGATTAAATGTCTTGTTGCCTTTATGAGAAAACAATAATTACCATACATGAATTAATCTGAGGACACAGACTATTTTTAAATGAGAATTAATAGGATAAGCTGAAAATGAGTGCAGTTGGGAAGTCTTTGTGGGGAGTCTTCAGCATGTGGGGGAGATATTATGAATCCAGTTTGTAAGATTCTAAGATGGAGATGCATCTAAGACACCTGTGGGGGAAAAGATGACATAGGGGCTGAAAGTTCAAACCCAGCAGAACTCAGAAGGCAAATCTCAGCAGGAGACTAAAAGCAGAGAACATTGGTCACGAAGGCCAGAAGTGTGGCAGAGAGTAAGGAGAGGAGGATCGGAACTGAACTCGGACAACTCCAGTTGTTCAAGAGCAAAGAGAAAGACAATGGCCATGAGAAGGAGGAGCATGAAGGAAGAGGGAGAGGGGAGCACAGAAAGAGGGGGGTCACCACCCAGGGAAGAGGAGCCCCAAGTAGGACGGGAGTGAGTGTGCTCTTTTGTCGAAGACGCCAGAAAGCCTGGCCCAGGTGAAGCAGAGCCAGTCCCTGGCTTTCTGGAGTCTGGTGTCACTGGGTCCCTTGGAAAATGCAGAATCAGTTGAGTGGAGACAAGGATGATGAAGAGAAGGCGGTGAGGAGTGAGGAGCCCGCGTAGACGCCAGTTCCTGTCCCCAGACTGGGCTGCCGTGGATAGAGATGATGTGATCTTGCGATACCCAGGGACAGTGATGCTGTTTCATTTTCTTTGTAAAGGAGAAGAAATTGAGCTGTATTCTAGGATAGATGGGAACACTGGGAGGAGAAGAAAATGAACTGTGGAGGGAGGAGTGAAAGCGGGAATAGAGGCATTCCTATGAGCAACATTGAATGCTTCCAGGATTCACCCGGGAAAGACAGAGATGAGGAGAAGATGGTGCCAAGGACTGATGCGTGTGCGCATGCAGAGAGGAAGGTGAGATCCTGAAGATTGACTTTCATTTCCTGAGTGCTGAGGGCAGGATGAGGTGGGGCGCCATGAAACTGTCTCTTCTAAGAGCTGAAAGGACTATTTTTGGGAAGGGGAAGCAAGTTCACATAGCAGGCGGTAGAGGAGCCGGGGAGTTTGGAGGACTCGGCTCCGTCTCGGGGCTGTGGGTTACAGAGCTCTAGCCGGTCCATGCAGCACAAATATAAACCCAGTGTTCTCCACGTGAAGGAGTTTGAAGACTAAAGAAAGTACAAGTTAGCAAAGAATTTGTGACCTAGGGCTCTTAAGAAGGAGTTTAGGGATTTGAAATAGCTGGCCTCGAAAGTTAATTTTAGAGACCTGTAACATCTGACAAATTGAAACTGTTTCTAAGTAAAATAATACTTGCGTTTTTGAACAAAATCTATGAATAAAAATAAATGTCAGTGTTCAAGTAATCAAAATCTTGAAAACAAAAGAAAGTAGAATTACTTATATCATGTAAGGTCTTACCACATGGGGTCAAATTCAAATGAGAGCATGAAAGAATTATTAATTTATAGGAATAGGAAAAAATTATCTAATTTAAGGTGTACAGAAAGAGCTGCTCTCCCATATATTAGGATTCAAAAATGGCAATATTGTTATTCTCTGAAAATTAATATTAACCTAGAGTTCAACCATTAAAATACACAGAGAGTATATCTCTACCAATACTATCATACTAATTCTCTTTAATACAAAAACACCCAATCCACTGGACACTACTTCATAATTATTGATCTCTGATTTTTCTCACCTTTCCAAAGAACCTTTGCACTTCTTCAGTATTTCTATGGAGTTAGTAACAACCAAAGTTTTCTAAGTTTCTCTCTACATAATAATCTACTTTATTGGGCATCTGCTCCTCAAATCTCAGCATCCATTCCTGCATCCCCTGTTCCTCCTTGTCACAAGATAAGAAGCCATCCAGTTTTTCTCGCTCCCTGTAGTGCTGAATGATGCTGAACGTGCCAGAATTCCCACTCAGTGAGTGGGGTTTTCTGAATCTCTTCCAGTCCCTAACAGTCCTTTTCAACAAACTCACGTTTATTTCACTGTCATTGACCAGCACCCTGTCTCCAGTTTGTGGCTGACTTTCTGCATTGATGTCCTTGTTAGTTTCTCAGTCTCCTGATCTGTCCATCTCCAGTCCAATATGGACTCACCCATAACATACAGCTCTTTAAATTTCCATTAAATGAATTGAAATCCCACTAGCCCTATTTTAAGTGCTCCTAGCCACAACCGGTGAGCGCATTAGTTAGTAAACATTTGAGACTTTGTGCTAGCACTATTTCAGTCTCTCACCCAGACTTCGTGCTTGCTCCACCCTTAACCAAGTGGCCCGCTTTCTCCTCACAAACACCTCGAAATCCTTCAAGGTTGTATACACTTTCAGGAAGATTTCTTCAACTCTCCATGTTGGAGAAATCTTATGAGATATATGAGAAGCTTCATGCCTAGGAACTTCTCTGAATCACAGTGAGTAATATAAGAGCAATATTCTCGGCAACATGGTGCAACCTATACACAGGAATTCAATATGTCTCTCGAGACAGTGATAGGCATTTGCAATTACTCAATCATTAATTTCACAAATATTTACTAAGCATTGCTAGGAACTCAGGAAGTATATAACAATTAAAACTTCTCATGCATTTACACTCTCCTAGAATATTCAGTAACACCTTTAATCAGTAAGTTCTGACCAAATAGATCTTGAATATGATCTAAAAAAGTCAATATTGTTTAAATCAACTAATACATTTTTGATGCAGCATGATTTACATAATAGTTACATACTGTAGACATTAGTTTAAACAGATAGAGGATTATTTTATTTCATTTCAATAAAGCCTCCAATTAACCAGAAATTTTATGGACCAGAATCAACTATTTTTCTGAATATTTTTCTGAAAATTAATTCCATGCATATTAATGTGCCCAAAATACAGGAGGTCCCAGGAAACATTTGTTGAGCAAATGTTAATAAAAATAGGTATTCATCATGTTTACTGAGTACTATAATTATAAATCAAAAGTATTCTTCAAAAGTTTTGCTAACACAAGTCAAGTATCTTAGTTTTGGGTTCAAAAATAAAATAAGTTTGAAGTATGTAAAAGACACAAAGAAATTTTGGCAAAAGTTAAAAATTGCATAATAATGAAGTAAAAAATAAAGATTATTTTTGCTAAATATTTTGGAATCACTGTATTGAAAAGCATTCCAGTTACATTATTCATTTTATTAAGTTGGGTAATTTTCACAATAGGAATATTCCTTTCATTTGTATCCCCAGAGAGAACAAACTATAATGGAATAGCTATAATAGCAATGGTGAATATGTCGAAAGCAGCAAGAATTGCATAATGCTTGCTTTTAGGATAATCTGAAGATCATACAGAAAGTACCACCAAGTGAAAAGATTTCAAGAGCTGAAAATAAGAGAAGATTATGGATCATGTTTTATATCATTGATTTAAGTAGTAATTCTCATAAATAACTGAAATTGTATTCTGTGAACAGAAAAGTTTCATTTTCCACATCTTATAATATAAAAGTTAAAATATTGTTTGAAATGACAGACATCCCAAATGATGACACTGACTTATCCCACAAACTTTAGATTGTGATTGTTTAATTGACTAAAAATTTTTTTTTTAATTTTCTTCCACTTACCAGAAAAATAAAATCATTGTTAAATATAAAATTGCATATTATTCATTAACTATGATCAAAGGGAGAAACTGTCAGCAAAACCCTGATAGGATAATTTCTAAATGTCAATGGGATACAATAGATTCAACTATTTTAACTCTTTTTTATGGTACTTTAAGGGTCTGTCCTTATTCCAGATACTTTATCAATCTTAAATTATTTCACTCATTTATTTTCTATCATTTGTTCAATATTTCAACCAAATACGATTTCCTTGGCAATTTTATATGTTTTGAAATTAGTAAACTAGGTGAGTCAACAAGAATATGAGAAATTTATTACTAATTGGCCTTTCTCCAAATCCCTCTTCCCCATACCATTTAAGTCTGGCAGCCTGTTAGCAAATAACAAATTCTGAGGGAACAAAACCTGTACAGACCATATGGCTTCAATTGGTTGGCTTCCAAAACACTTCTTTAAGATTTTTATTTAAATAAAAAAGATATTACAGAATATTAACACTGTAAAGTTTCCTTTTTAATTAAATAGAATTATATTAAAACAACAGGAAAAGAAACTGTTGAAACCTTTGATTATCTAATAGTCAAAAAGTCTAAAATCAAGGTATTTTCAGTAAATTATACATACAAATCTCAATATGGATACAGGCAGAAGCATACAACACGCACATTCTGATTGATGTCTAGGATATGAAAGAATGTATAATCATCTCTATATCTTTGGCTTTCAATAATCTTTGAGTATACAGTGCTGGGTATTTTCAAACTACATAAGTTAATGTACTCTTTATGTAGTATAAAGGTATTATAGAACAGAGTACATAGTTTGAACACATTTCTGAAAAACTAGATATCTAACATATATTAAGGATCTAAGAGATGAATTAATTAGGTTTTGAGACAGAACATTTTGAGTTAGCTGTAAGCGTGACAATTCCTTATATTTCCAGGCATGAATTCTCATCTTACTTTTTAGAATATTTTTAAGAGAGCTTAAGGGACACTGGAGATTTGAGCTCACTCCCATTGGCCATTTGCCGCCAGACGTTGAGAGATTCTTCCCTCCAAAAGTCTCCCCAAAGATCTTGTACACTGATAAAATACCCAACGTGTTACTTTATCAGTGATATGAGAGCTAGAGTCATCTATTCAGGAGTAATCACGAGATCATATGCTAACAGAATTGCAAATGGAAACACGTATGCACAGTTCCAGGGAGACAGAGAGATAGATGCCTCCTCTTTATCAACCAAGAAATTTCCCTCAAATTCCTGAATAAAAATGTGACTAGAAGTAAAACAAGCAAATCTATGATGTGAAAGGAGAATAAGACAAGATAAAGCGAAAAGAGCTTATTGTTTTGTGTCAGTAAATAAGTTATTTAGGAAAATCCAAGACAGGACAACTGTTGCTTAAATGTTTACTGGAAATTGATAATAAATCCATTTTGTTAATGCACTTCTATTAACTATCACTCTATCCTTGTGATAAATTTGTCAATTAAGCACAGTTATCACCCCATTCTATAGAGCAACACCAAAATGTGGAATAACTTTTGTAAAGATTCAGAGCTGCACTAGAATTTAAATTTTCTAAGTGTGGGTTAGGAATCTAGATCCTTAATCTTTCTATGACTCATCCTTGCTATATGCCAAAGGATGCCAAAAAAATAAGTCATCCCAAAAAATATAATAAAAGACATGCATTGTTAATTTTTTTGCCCTTATATAATCAAATTACTATTATGTATATGTTGCCAATACTTATATAAATTATTTTATTCAGATTATTTTAATGTGAGGGTCGTGTTACATGTATTTGTATGCTAACTACCTCTTAGAGTATCAATAGTGATTATGTTTCAACAGCTATCCATAAAGGAGCTAGACTCAAACTTTCTGATCTAGGGTTATTAATAAATATTATATTTATTCATTACATATAGGACAAATTTCCTTATAGCCAATTCATACCCTCACTTTATTTTCCTAACCGAGCATAGAAAAAAAAATGT
The DNA here is from genome assembly GCF_027595985.1 of Sorex araneus. Lineage (NCBI taxonomy): Eukaryota > Metazoa > Chordata > Mammalia > Eulipotyphla > Soricidae > Sorex > Sorex araneus. Next base: position 378,374,486 of record NC_073303.1, read on the forward strand.
CTTCAAACCTCCTTTAGGTCTTTTTCTGTCTGGTTTGGAATTGCCCAACCCATTTATAAGGTTGGAATAAATGTATTATGAAAGGACAAGTGTAAAGAGAATAGAACTGTGAGATAGCATCACTATTTTAATTCCTGTTGCTTCAAAAGACAGCACATAGCTTTACAGAACAGGGGGTTCTCCATTATAACTTGTTAAGTAATATAGAAGTTGCACAGAAAAGAATCAGGTACCTTTCTGATCATAAAAAAATAAACATGCTAAATATTAGGGTAAACTGTTTAAAATGCAACAAAGAATTTTGGCAAGGCTCCCAAACCAAGTCATCCCCTAGCATATAACATACAAAGCTCCAGGATATTTCCCAAAACGTCTCCCAATCTACTTCACTGCCTTGAAATAATGACTGCTTTCAGGATTGGGCCAGAGAGAGAGAAGAGCGTTAAGAAAACTTGCTTTGCATGCAATTGCCTTTGGTTTGAATCATGGAACCTAGTGATAAAAGTCTTTTCCTCACCACCAATTTTTCACTTCAAATGGGTAAACATGAATATTTCTCTGCTACTGGATGCTTCTACAGAAAGCTCATAGATCAACTCCACTCGTGGCAATGGTGTTGGATCTTCTATGACTTTAAGGATCACCACTGACTAATTTTTGAGTAAATCTACATCTGGGCTCAATGAGGCATTCTCTAGGAAAATCACTCATTAAAATCATATACATGCTTGCTAAAATTTGCACCGTTAATCAAATTCAAAATAAATATATAAGCAAAATTTTATAGTTTTATTAGATAATTACCTATCATTTGTAATAGTCTGGTTCATGTGTCTTACGATATTTTACCCTTCTCTCTCCCAGATACAAAGCTGCTTCTCCTTCCAATGACTCAGATTTTCTTTGATGTCTGCTATTTGATGAAATTTTTCATGCTCACAGCATGGAATTGTGCACCTAAGGTCTGTGGAATCAGACTCTATGCCTCAGCATCAAGATTGATGGGAGAGGCTAGAGAGATAGTACAATAGTCAGGGCACTTACCTTGTACTCGGATGACCTGAGTTCAATTCCCAGCATCCCACATGGTCTCCTAGTACTGCCAGTAGTAATGACTGAGTGCAGAACTAGGAGTGAGATCTAGAATTGCAAGATGTGGCAAAAAAATAATTAAAAGAACTGAAGTGGGCATAATGAACCTCAGAAGATCTCTGCCAATCTGAAAAAGTCATAGTGAATGACTAAGAAAACAAAGTATCTGCCAATTATGCATCACTTCTATAAATCACTCAAAGAAATCACTTTTTGTCCATAGAACTTGATGAATGAAAATTTCAACCTTAGTGAAAACAACCAACAAATGGCACTCATATTTCTGTTCAGCTTTACTTCTCACAAACACAATCCTTACAGATGAACTGTCTCTGCTGCCCAGTGGGTGGCTAGAGTCAACTTAGACACACACAGACTCACCTGATAACCCTAATGCTCTCTCTGTTGTAGAATGCTTTCTGTCAGACTCCTAGTGCTCTTGCTGTTATAAAATATTTTCTGTCAGACTCAAGAGCTCCATATGATTTCTAGATGGACTGTGGATGAAAACAGAAACTTCTGTCTAGTAGATTTTGGTTTCATGGCCTGTATTACACTGCAGTCTTGCCTGAAATGATCAAGTTTAATGAGCTAAATGTACGGTCAAGGCTATTTCTGTCTTCTCGAATATGGCCATTTCTGCATGTCTCATCCCAACGAGGGTATCAAGGGGAGGACCAGCTTATGTGTTCTCAGGAAGATGGGGCAAGTTGACTAGCTATGCACTGTCCTTCTTTCTTTTTGTTTCTGAAACTGCAAGACACATTGTCCTTGCTCTTGTAGCTACTAGTAGGTAATAAATCACCTTACCCCAAACTCTGTTCATTTGTCCAAAGGGGAATTTAGATGACCAATAGGCATATCAGAAACAGTGCTCATCACTGACCATCAATGAGATGCAAATTAAAACCACAAAGAGATTAATGCCTGTAACCTCACCCCTGTGACACTGGGTTATAGCTATAGCAATAGTAGCAAGTGTTGGAAAGATGTGGAGAAAAAGAGAAGCTTGTGTGTACTGTCCTTGGGAAGGCAAATCGGCACAGCTATTTTGGAAAATGTTACGAATGGAACTTCCTCAGGAAGCTAAAGTTATTCTGGAATCCAGAAACTCCCTCATTAGGTCTTTATATAAAAGCATTAATGCAACAAGCTTTATCCAGTCCCATGTATATAGGAGCATTATTTATGACTGTTAGAATATAGATACTACTAATGTCTGTCAAGAGATGATTGGATAGAAATATGGTACATTTATACAATGGAATACTACTCAGCATATAAAAAGATGAGGTTTTCCTATTCACAAAAAACAGATAATGAGCTTGAGGGAATTTTTTAAAGTAAAATAAGTCAAAAGGAAGAAAGACAAGTATTGGATTATTGGAAATGAACGATATAAAGATTTTGAAAATGGTGATCAAGCAAAACAAAGTTCAGAGGAAAAGCGGACCCACACCCCACCCTCGGGGCCTTGTGAACTCACCTGTCGTCCCGGCTTCAGGGCCTCATCATCAAATCTTTGAAGGAATCAGCTACCCGCAAAAATTTCACAGATACAACGGCCCCTACTGAGAACTCCAGGGTGCCCTGATGGGGCGAGAGACCAAGCCCTGCCCTGCTGATGGCCAGCCAGCAGCCACACCCCAACCTGCCCCAGGCCTACAGCAGGACTCCAGCACCTCATGACTGAGCTCCACAGAAACGCCAAACTGCCAAAAATTTCATGTGCACCTGTTTCTTTGACTGAGAACTTTGGGTTTCCTGGGAGTATCACTGCCACTGTCATCCCGTTGCTCATTGATTTGCTCAAGCAGGCACCAGTAACGTCTCCATTGTGAGAATTGTTGTTACTGTTTTTGGCATATCCAATACACCACAGGGAGCTTGCCAGGCTCTGCCGTGCGGGCAGGATACTCTCAGTAGCTTGCCGGACTCTCCAAGAGGGACGGAGGAATCGAACTCAAGGCAAACACCCTACCCCCTGCGCTATCACTCCAGCCCAACAAGATATAACAATTTTCACAAATATTTTAATGAAATATTTCTTAATAATTCTATTCTCCACTTAGTGGTAACAAGCAATATAAAATAAATTATCTGGGGCCTGCTTGAGGGGCAGTTGGGAAAATGGGGACAAGGACCAAACAGTACAGAACAGCCTTACATATGGCTGGCCTGAGTTTGATCCCCAGTATCTGGTGCCTGGCATCCGTCATGGTACCCAAACACACCAGGACTGACTCCTGAGTTCAGAGCCAGGAGTAACCCCTGAGCATTGCCGGGTGTATCCCCAAAACAAACAAACAAAAAAAACAAAATGGGGAAAATGGTTGAGGGAAGGTCACAGCAGTGGTGGGATTGGGGTTGAAATAGTGAATGCCTGTAACAAATGCATCGTGAACAACTTTGCAAGCCACTGTGTTTAAATAAAGTGGGAACAAAAAAGAAGAAAGATAAAAGCAGAAGAGTGCGATAGTAAAACTACGGTTTCCTGAGAGGGAGTAAATGGGGATCTGGAGAGGGGGTGGGGCGGAGCATGTCAGAACCCAGTAGTCACAGGGGGTCCGATGAGAGTAGGAACAGCTGTGCCCACACACCTTCCTGCTCCCTGGCCCCCAGGGGGCCGCTATAACCAACGTGGGAGATCAGTGGCTTCCACCTGTCGCCCCTGTGGACGTGCCTATGGACGAGAGGTGAGAAGCGCTGGCCTAGAGCAGCTGTGCTCCGGGGGCGGGGTGGGGGGGAGTGGGGGGCAAGGGGAAGAGAGCCAGGGAGGGAGCTGGTGGCTTCGGGCACAGCTGAGGTGGCTTTCCGTTTGTTTGCTCAAGGAAGGGAATTCCAGGGGTAGGACTGAGTGATTTGTTTTCGAGCAAGGGGAAGTGAGCTTAATCTGCAGGAAGAGAGACAGCAGGCCCAGAGACCCACCTGAGACTTCTGAGGGAGGCCGCCTGGATCCCTGTACTGAGAGGCCCCAGCCGCCCGCCCGGGGCTGCCCTTAGTCTCAGCACAGCCCCCAGGCCCTTTCTGAGGCCCTGGTCGGCTGCCCTGAGGGCTGGGTGAGAGCGAGGGGCGGTTCTTCCCTCTTTCAGACGGCCCCTGTCCGACAGCTCTGAGAGTCTTGTGAAGTGCAGCATTTCTGGAGGTTTTCGGCCGTGGGGCTGGGTCCCCTGGCTCTGAGCGTCGCGAGGGAAACGGCCTGCACAGGGCGGCAGCATGGGAGTGCAGAGCATCATGCCATGCTCCCTCCCGGGAGAGAAGGACGTGCGAGCTGGGTCATGGCCAATGACGAAATTATCTGGTGCCAGCCAGAGGAGCATGACTGCTGAGTTGTCGGAGATGGGGAAATACAGGCAGAGGCCCTCCATTCCCCGTCCCGTTGGTGTTTGAATATTAAATGTGACCAAATACTGTAAACTGTCACTGTCACTGTCATCCCGTTGTTCATTGATTAGCTCGAGCGGGCACCAGTAACGTCTCCATTGTGAGACTTATTGTTACTGTTTTTGGCATATTGGATGCACCACGGCTAGCTTGCCAGACTCTGCTGTGCGGGCGAGATACTCTCGGTAGCTTGCTGGGCTCTCCGAGAGGGATGGAGGACTCGAACCCGTGATGGCCTCATGCAAGGCAAACGCCCTAGCTACTGTGCTATCACTCCAGCCCATTGTAAACTAATTTGTCACTGTCACTGTCATCCCATTGCTCATCAATTTGTTCGAGCGGGCACCAGTAAAATCTCTCATTGTGAGACTTATTGCTACTGTCTTTGGCATATCCAATATGCCACGGGTAGCTTGCCAGGCTCTGCCGTGTGGGCTAGATACTCTCGGTAGCTTGCTGGGCTCTCCGAGAGGGGCAGAGGAATCGAACACGGGTCGACCGCGTGAAAGGCAAACGCCCTACCGCTATGCTATTGCTCCAGCCTGTAAACTAATTTAAGAAAGAAAGAAAGAAAGAAAGAAAGAAAGAAAGAAAGAAAGAAAGAAAGAAAGAAAGGAAGGAAGGAAGGAAGGAAGGAAGGAAGGAAGGAAGGAAGGAAGGAAGGAAGGAAGGAAGGAAGGAAGGAAGAAAGAAAGAAAGAAAGAAAGAAAGAAAGAAAGAAAGAAAGAAAGAAAGAAAGAAAGAAAGAAAGAAAGAAAGAAAGAAAGAAAGAAAGAAAGAAAGAAAGAAAGAAAGAAAGAAAGAAAGAAAGAACAGCATTTTCAGGAGTGCTAGGACAGGGGTTAAGGCACAAGCCTTGCATAGAGCAGACACAGTTGGATACTCAGGGTCTCCTGGCACCAAAGCCTGGGGTGGGAGTTGCCCTGCGTAATCCTAACACAGCACAGCCCAAGAAGAACCAGGCCCTCAGGCCCACCAGGCCAGGAGCGTCCCTGCGTCCCTGCGAGGAAGCCCTGGACCCCCTCGCCCCCCTGAGGAGCCCCTCCCCCACACCACCAGGTAGCAGTGCAGCATTTTCAGGCATAGTTAACTATTGGTCTCCACTTGCACGGCGAGGGCACCTACAGAATAAGTCCTTCCTACGGGCTCACGAAGGCAGCTCCCTTTCCTGGTCCTTTCCTGTGGGTGACCACAGCCGCGGTGCTCGGAGAGTGACCCTCAGGCCACTCTGGACTGCGTGGTTCCAGCACATCCCCCTTCCCAGCTGCAGCTGGTCCTCTTGAGACACACACGTCCCGCCGTGCCCCCTGCTGACCGATGGTGAGTTAGGAACGCTCCTGGGTCACATCCAGGTTCCTGGGATGAGGACATTGGTGTCTATTAAAGAAACTCAGATTTCACGAAACCAATCATGAATGTGCAAGAACATCTAGAAAACAAGTGTTTTCTTTGTTTTAATCCACATCTTAGTGGTTTGCAGCCACTCACCACCACCATTTTCTGGAGTGGAACGTCCAGCCGACAGAGTGTCAAGAGTGTGGGTGCCCCGACAGGAGAAAGCAAAGCTCCCTTCCTCTCCCAGAGCTCGGACCCTAGTCAGCGAACCGGCACACAGTGTGGTCTGAGGAGGAATTCGTTTTGCAGTATTTAGTTAGGAGTCTCATCGCCTACGTCTAAAGAGCCCTTTGAGCTTTGTGAACTAAGACTTTCAGAAACTTCTTAAAAATCTCTCCACCTACATGAGGTAAAGAACGTTGCTCAAAGGGATTCATTTACCAACAGTCACAAAGGCACAGCAGCAAGAAGGAGTTTAAAAGTAAAGTTATGAAATCAAAGTCACAAAGAAATTAATAGAATTTATGATGCCAGGGAAATTTTTTGAACAAATCAACAGTGTGTGTGTGTGTGTGTGTGTGTGTGTGTGTGTGTGTGTGTAGTAGCTCAGGGCTCACAAACTGACATGAAAGAATATGAAAATGTTGATTCTTTTATGTGCTAAATATGCAGCATAAATCAGTCTGTGACCCACCTTGACAGCCGTATCAAGGAAGCTTCCTTCTTTCCTTGGTAAATATTGCCAGTGACTTGCAGTTCCTTTTCACGAAGCATGTAAGAACATCTGAATCATAAGCTCTTATCAAGTAAAGTTTGAAATTACAGCCTGGAGAACAGCAGATTTCTAATACAACTAGATGTTAGGAGACGAAAAGTAAAATAAAGGCTAGAAACAGACTCACCAGCGGGTAGGAGAGGGAAGCTGGGAGCACTGGAGAAGTGAAACCGGCATTGTGGGGGATTGGAGCACTGTATGTCTAAAGCCCAGGGAGGAATAGCTTCAGAAATCACGGTGTGTTCATCAAATAAAATGTTTAAAATAAGAATCAGAAAGTTACATAACTGATAACCTTTCAGTGTCTGTATTGCAAACCACAATGCCCAAAAGGAGAGGGGCGGGGAGTGGCTTGCCATAGAGGCAGGCTCTGTGTGTGTGTGTGTGTGTGTGTGTGTGTGTGTGTGTGTGTGTTGGGGGGAGGGTGATGGGAGGGAAACTGGGAACACTGGTGCTGGGAACCATAGACCGGTGTAGGGATGGGCGTTGGCACACTGTATCATGAAACCTAATCATGAATAGCTTTATAACAGTCCACCTCACAGTGATTCAATTTTAAAAAGTCTTAAAAAAAAAGAAAGGTTTACCAAAATGTTCTGTCCCCTTTTCTCAAAGAAAAGGACATGGTTCTTTATAAATAGCTAATCTATATTGGGCTTTCAAGTTAGCAACATTCCTCATAGGTGGTTCTTACAAAACAAAGCAAGTGAATAACCGGTGTTCCATGAAAACAAAGTCTTAAAACATTGACCCGCAAACTGAGATGTCAGGGTGGGGCGTGGAGGAGCGTGCAGGAGGGCTTTGCTGCTTTTACGGTAAGTGTGGTGTGTACCCCACCACACTGTACCCCAGAAACACATAAGCATGGACACTCCTTTTTTTTTAAATTTAGTCACTGTGAGATATACAGTTACAAAGCTGTTCATGATCAGGTTTCAGTCACACAATGATTCAACTCTTACTTTTTAAAATGTGTGTACTTAAATAAAAGAAAGACAAGAAGCTGGTCAGTACTCTGTATGCACTAATTTTATATTAAAATCCCTGTATTTTTCCCCAACTGCCATGCTATCAGTTGGACTGTGAACACTCGAGCTGCTAGTGGTGCTGCTATTATTATTATCATCATTACTTCCCTTTATTAGACAGCAAATCAATGTTATGACAGAGAACAGAAAGCCCTAAAACTCTGAAAGTGTGCTTAATTATTCTCAAAGTATTGAATTCATCCCCCAGAGGAGAAAAACGTGTTCTTAAAAAAAAAAACTGTAAACTATAACAAAAAAGAAACAGAAGAAAGGAATGGGCTTGCTAATTGTGTGCAAGGCCAGATGAGTAGAAGGTGAAATGTGCATGAGGTGTTTACTGACCTTGAGGTCCCTGGAATGAGGAGACGGGGGAACTTGGGATAAAAAGAAAGGGTGCACAAGGATGAGAAAACAGGAGTCCCTGGGATGAAGAGATAGGGGTCCTTGGAAGGAGATGGCAGGGTTCCCTGGGAGAAGGAGAGAGAGACACCGGGATGAGGAGATATCATCTAGAAAAAGCACAAAAGGAGCCCTCGGGAAGAGAGGGGAGGTTCATAAGGCAGTTCTTAATCTCCAAATTGGCTGTTCCGAGGAGGAGAAATTACCAAAGCTGTGATAACAAAAGTGCATGCTGATACAAGGAATCTAGACAGCCACTGAGTCCTAAAATTAAGTCTAGAAGAGCTTCATTAGTTCTTAATAAGATGTGACGGAACTGAACATTATCAGTATACATTAATGAGGTAAAGCTTGGGAACTGAATAAAAGTGGCGAAATGAGCCTAAGTGCTAGAAACCATTGGAAATTTTTGTACTGAAATTTAAAGGTAAAGCAAGATCAAAGAGATTCCGAAATATTGGAGTAGCACAAGTCAAGGTTGATAGTTGGTCAACAGGTTTAGAGAATAGCTTTATTATAAGGATGCTAACTCAGGCAGCTAAAATTCTCTTTCAGGGAGTTTGCAATGATAGGAGCATTCTCTTCCCTGAAGTAGAGAATGAACCGCTCAAAAGTCAAATTTGCATTTTAATTGAGCAAATACATATTTTGATTTGTTTACCAAAGAGGAGACCATCTGAGCTCCGGGGATTCTGCTGACTCTGCTCACCACTCCATGCCTCTGTGTTTATGTTCTTCCTGCTTTCCACATGTTCCTGTCTGTTTTCCAGAGTGAACCGACCTCACAGTAGAGCCCACAGGTTTTGTGCCTTTGACTCTGTCTCTTTTTTCCCTTGTTTGCACTTAGTAGATGTTAGCTATTGTTTATTAAATGAGAATAAGACTTGCCAAAACGCATTCACATGGATCTAGTTATAAATTCTTCACTCAAAACAAAGTGTTACTTGCACCATATGCAACTACTGAGGGGAATTTCTTTAATAGACGCAGATGTCCTCATCCCACGAACCTGGACATGACATGAGTCAGGAACGTTCCTAGTTCATCACTGATGAACAGAAGACCAGTTGGGATGTGCCATGTCTGAAGAGGACCAGTTGCAGCTATTGAGGGGACTTATGGAACAGAGGATTTATGTGGATTACGGAACAGTGTGATTTATGGAACAGAGGAGTTCAGAGAGCGAGGGGCTGTGGGCCGGTGTGTGCCCTCTTACTCCCTACTCACTCACCTTCTCTTCCAGCCACAGGATTGATGCTCCCTGTTCCACTTTACTCCTTTATGAGTGGCGGCCTTCTTACGTGCAGAGCCTTACTCCTGTGTTTTCCTTCCTTTCACAAGCACTACTTGCAAGGTGGGTCACAGCTCAGGGGAAACCACATCCCACACGGCGGCCCTGGGCCCAGTGGCCCTCTCAGCATTTCACTGCCCAGCTCGAGTGGCCTCTGAAGTGAATCCCTGTGGACGCCTGGGTCTCTTCTCCCAGCCGTGAGCTCACTGACGTTTCATCGTCCTTTGTTCCGGAGTCTGTCCAGAAACCCAGAGTCTGATCCCGAGGAACAGCTCTCCTCTGCCTGGCTCGTGCTCCTCCTCGCTCCCCCCTCAGAGGGGCTGCCATGTCTCCTCTGCCGGTCTCCAGCCTCAGAGGTCTTGTCCGCCGGTATGTTGCCCTCCCTACGCTTCTTGCAGCCAGGGCATGGCTATGTCACCCAACCCTTCCTGACTCACACTACAATGGCCACGAGGACATTTTTCCTTAATCACAGAATGTATCAAAAGGAATTTGGGGTCCTCATCCTGCCTGACTGGCACCTGGAACATGCCATTATTTGACATCAGGGGGCAGAAACAGAAATGCAAGCAGGACCCGAATCCCTATCAATATGGTTGAACCATTACCCTGCGTGATGCTTGGACAAGATTCACATTTCAGATGACCATGTGAGTCCTGTGTGAGCCCCTCCCTGTTGCCCCCTCCACTGTGGGCAGAGCCTCAGCGAGCACTCCTACAGCAAGGCCTGGCCGAGGGGCACTCACTGTCCTCACACTGCTTGTTCCCAAGCAAGTGGACTGGGGATGAGTGACCCTGACTTTGCTCAGTGCAAAATCCACCCCCGTGCTAGCTCCCTTAGCCTCGGGCCTTGGGCATACGCCCAGGCTTCGTCGGTTTAGCAAACCTCAGTGATGTACCGCGCCCAGATTGTGGGGGTATCATTAGACAGTGAGTACAGGCACCTGTGCTGGGCTCCTGTCAAGCTGGAGACGTGAAGCTCAGAACAGGTAACTTTCGCGCTTATATGCAGTCTTGCTGCAAAGCCTCACAGAGATTCTTCTGTGCTTTGAGCTTAATGTCAACATGCTAAATCCTCTGGGATGGTAGGAACATGTGGGATGAAAAGTAATATTAGGTGACACCAATTGTTCTAGCTAGGTAATTTTACAAACCTGCCATGTTTATTATACCCCTGACGAATATGTATACATGTGGTGTATGCGTGGAGAAAGGAGTAGGGGATTTATTTCCATTTATTGGTGTAAAAACTGAGTAACAGAATGGTTAAGGAATTTTTTAGAGGAATTCAGGTGCATTTGGGTAAAGATTCTTTGGAGCCCAAACAAGCCCAGGAGTGCTTCAGGGACTATCCCTGGTTCTGTGCTACCTGGAAGTGCAAGGGGACCATACATGTTGCCAGGGATTAAACCACGGTCAGCTGCATGCCAAGCAAATACCTTAACCCCTGTACTAGCTCTGCTACTCTGGAGATTAATGAACGTAACTAAGATCACACAGCTAGTGACACACAGTTCCAACCCAGAACACCAGTGACAATTCCCAGAGAAGAATCTGGACAGCACAGGGAATGTCCTAGGAAGAGAATGGCATGAGCTCGCTGCTCCTTGGAGAGCTTAACAAGGACTCGAACCCCCCGAGGAACAGTGCGGATGTTCTACTCATCTCGTGAGGTAACAGCTGAGAGTCACCGAGAGCGCCATTTGAGCATAATGCTATTTGGGCCCAGAACAAACCTCAGGGATGTTCTTTGGGAAGGTTGTTCAGGGTTTCATAAGGTTGTGAATCTCTGTACACACCAGAAATCTGGAGTACAGACGGTGACGAGGCAACAGGATGGGGTTTTCTCGGTTGTTGGTGGGTGAGCCCGTGATGTGTCTTACACAGCCTCATGTGTAAGCACCTGGCAAATCTACCTGAGCTGCCTGGATGAGCCTCCTTTCCTCATCCAGCTACACGTCTTCCTCCAAGTCAGGTTAACAGCAAACAACTACCCCAAGAAAACAAGACCAATTTTCTCTCAAGGCTCTAGAGTTTTAAAAAAAGGCTCTTCAAGCATTTGAATAGTTTAAGGAGAAGCACACTAATTATGTGATCACTGTCGACCAGAAGCCATGATAAAGCAACAAAAAATATATTAGAAGTAAAACCATGCTCATGAAGGGCCGTTTGTATTGTTTGATCCAACACAAACAGGTGATTGGTATTCTGAGATACTGGGTTGTGGAGAGAAGCGAGGCTCGAACTACAACAAGATGGATCACTCCAGACTGGAACTAAGAGATCAGTTGACACAGTTGAAGAGAAAATCCAAGCTCCCCTTCGTGTTTGTGCTATGGAGACTGTAGCTCGGAGGGCTGAGAGCTTTGGGCAACAGTCACAGGACAAACTGGACTGGTGTGACAGAGGAGAGCATGTGTTTGGGACAGCCTTCCAGGGGCAGGTGTTCTTGGAAAGGGCTTGGTCACTTCAGTGTATCACTGAAGAGTCCACGACTGACCTTCCTGCAGGAAGAAAAGCCTCACCGCTGCAGAAACAAGCCCAGCGGTCACCCACCCTCAGCAAACGTTGGGATATAGCACACTCACCATCACGCGGAAACTATTTCAGTACCAAGCCTTAAGAACACTTGAGCCTACGACTCCCAGAGAACATCAGGACACTGGCAGCTTCACTGTCCTGACTTACAAAGAAGCAGAGCCTTGCAGCCCGTACAGCCTCCCTGCCCCAGCCCAGAGCTGGCCGCCCGGGGAGTGGGGCACCCTGCCAGGCTGTGGAGAGAAGGGGGTCCACTGTGGATGGGGAGGGAAGTCTCCACCCCTTGGAATGCTGAGCTGTGAATCTTAATGATGATATTATATGACTTGCCAGGAAATTTTAGGCAATGTAAAAAGTAAACTACAAAAGGAGTAACTGCCAGGGTTAGAACAATGCCTTGGGGTGGGAAATGTGTGCTCACGCGCATTGCCTATTCAGTTACTTCCACAGAAAGCCATGCAGCTGCTGAAGGCTGTTTGAAACTCCGTGGCAGTGGCCAATGCAGGGGAAATTCTGTTTCAAGGTCACGAGAGGAAGGTCCTCATCATCAAGGTCAAAGCAGGAAATTCTTGCCCGCCAGAGGGAATTAGTCAGACCTAGCTCTCTGAGGTCCGCTGAGGGCAGTACACCTTCAGACTCCGGCATGAACCTTTGGGAAGTCTTTGGGAGGGGGCCCAGGGGAGGGAGACCCCATCAGAGAGTGCGCTGTGGGGTGCTCCGGGAGGCAGCGTGTGAGCTAAGGTTGGAGGAATAGGAATGACCAGATCCAAGGCAAAGAAGAGCGTCCTTTCTGCATGCGGGGAGGTGTGGCTTCAGCTAGGTGAGCAAGAGGACAAGGGCCAGACGCCCTAGGGAAGGAGCTGCAGCTCGCTGAGTCCTGACTTACCCAACTCACCAATGGTCTGGGCTTTTATTACAAGGAACCGTCAGAACACACAAGGGCTCTACGCTGCAGAATAAAGAGAACTAAGTTAAACTTTAAAAACATTTTAAAATAAACTATTTTGTAGTTTCTCTGCCAAACAAAACTGCAGGAAGAAATTAACCATCGCCTCTGTTAGACATCAGAGGAAACTGAGGTTCCGAGAGAGTCACTGGAATTAGGCAAGTCAGACAAAGAGCTGGCCCAGTTCCAAATCTCTTGCAGGGTTTCTTGCTAATGTCTGTCCATCAAGTTAGAGGTCAGAAAATCAAACACTGAGTAGAAACATGCTCCTTAAATTGTCAGTTTATCGGATGATTATACTTGTGGTCTTAGATTGTGTTGATGAGTAATAGAATGGAACTTAAAAATTATACAAATATAAGCCTGAAATTATTTTGCATAAAAAGATGTAATCTTATTTGACATAAAAAATATTCATTTGACATAAAAATAAGATCTTAGAATGGGCTAGAATAAACCAGGTTAACAAGGCTGTATTTAAGCATTTCACCTGAAATCACATCTTTCCGATATACCTGGGCCTGAGATCAACTGCTAGCACTGTCTGTCCACATACACATGGCCGCTGTCCCCTCCATGGGCACTCACTCTGCTCAGGGTCAGCCCCCTACCTCGGTGGTTTCCTGTTTGGGAGATGAGGGTCAATCCTGGAAGTGCTTGTGGGCCACTTTACATGCAGTGGTTTAGCCAGTGTCATGGTGGATTAAAACAAAAGCTACTGAAAGCTAATGTGAGCAACAGTCAAATAAACAGACTTATTGAGTCCACAGAGACGCAGCAAGGGTCAGTCAGAAGAGAGCATTCCCCGCAGCGAGGAGACTCGTCAATGGACGCAGAGAACTTTTGCAGGTGGTGTGGGAATGATGTTGCAGCACATTTGTGGCAGCTTTGCTGCTCATTTTCTGCATATGGATGCAGGCTTTGTACAGAGGCTGTGTATCATTTCTGAGTGCCTGGGAGCAGGGTGTTTCTGGTCGGCCATCCTGCACAATTCTGCTCCCAAGACAATTTTGTAACCCTTAGTACTTTCCCGACTGAGAGAAGGCAATGGAGATCTTCGAATGGGGGCCCTGGCCTTTTTTCTGGAGGTGCCAAAAACAAGTCACATGCAGAGGAAGTCACACTCTGCCGCTGAGCCACATCTCTGGCCCCTCTGAGGCACCATTTTTAATTTGTCATAGTTCACAGAATTTGGATGCCTCATTTCATGTCTGCAACTAGCCAGGGGATCATGTGATCCCAGCCGCAGTCTGGACCACCAGATTGCAAGTCCCAATCAGGCTCACAGTTGGGAATGGCTTCTCCACCCTCGGGGTAGTTATTTGGCCGTTGGACTGTCAGTTCGTCGTTGGCATGGCAACCAGCTTGCTCTATAATGTGATTGTTCTCTAAGGAGTAGCAGGTGGTCAGGACAATGAGAATGTCCTTCCAAGCAAGAGCAAAGGCCACAGCAAGACTGATATGTTTCAGCAAATCAAGAGGAATCCTCTGAAAAGGAGTCCGGTTGGGTTTGATCTAAGCAGGAGGTGTGGGTCATTGACACAGAGAGTTCAGTCATCCCAGTGACAGCCTCCTGGAGGGGAAGACGGGAAACTGGAACTTCCGGTGGGGCAAGTTTACCGAAGGAGCCACCTCACATGTGGGCAGGAGGCACCGCAGTGTCCTCTGAGGGGGGGCAGGCAGGAGAAGGCAGAGGGGGAGTGCAGGAAGAGCCCCTACTAGGAAGAGAGGTTCCATGGAGCTCTGGGTGGCCCATCAGGAAAGCTTCTAGGCACAAGTCACAACCTTTGCAGAGATCTGGAGTTTGGCTAAAAACCATGAAGGCTTAACCATGTGGTAGCTCTGACCCTTTTCTACCCGCCAACAATAAGGGTTGAGCTATATAATGGAGTCATTGACCAGGATTTCCTAAAGGAGCCAAACTTCCCGATCCCCAAGTTTAATGCTATTGCCATGAGCCATTGCAGAGGAGCACTGGGCATTGGTGAGGGCCTGCTGAGCCTCTTCCATCCCGTTGTTAGGGGGAATGGAGCTGGTTTGCCTCTGGTACCTGGACTAAGAGATTGAGAGTAATAGCAATTTAGACGGCAGGACCATCAGATCAGAAACCCCGGGGCCCCACTTGTGAGCCCACTGTGAAGGCCTGTAGTCCAAGGAGCCCCTCCCTTCAGGGGGGTTAGTGACATCATCACTGCAGGGTGAGAGGCAGAGTCTGTTACTAGTGTCCAGTGAGCTGGCCTGTTCCTTATCACAATTCGTCAGCAAGTTGACTCACTGATTTGTTTTTGTTCCATCGCCAGTAAGTTCTCACCCTCCCGAAGAGTCGCTCTTAGACAGCAGAGGGAACCGAGGTTCCCGGAGGGTCACCGGAAGTGAGCAAGTCCGACAAAGAGCCGGCCCAAAGTCCGGCAAAGAGTTGGCCCAATTCCAGATCTCTTGCAGGGTCTCTTGCTAATGTCTGTCCACCAAGTTAGAGGTCAGAAAATCAAACACTGAATAGAAGAAACATTTTCCTTAATTGCCAGTTTATTGGATGATTATACTTGTGGTTTTAGATTATGCTGATGAGTAATAGAAGAATGGAACTTACCCAAGAGTAGTAGAGATAAGGACCGGGAGGTCTGCCCCACAGCTTGGAAACTGGCCTCACATGCTGGGGGAAAAGGCAGCTGAGATAGAGAAGGGAACACCTAGTCGAAAATGTTGGGAGGACCCATTCCGGTTGAAAGCTGAACATGATGGCCACTCAGTACCTCTATTGCAAACTACAACACCCAAAAGGAGAGAGAACAAAGGGGAATGCCCTGCCACAGAGGCAGGGTGGGGTGGTGGGGGCTGGGGTGGGGGTGGTGGAAGGGATACTGGGAACATTGGTGGAGGAGAATGGGCACTGGTGGAGGGATGTAAATGATCACTGTATGACTGAAATGCAAACATGAAAGTTCATAAGTTTGTAACTGTACTTCACAGTGATTCACTAATAAAATTTTTTTAAAAAATAATGAATCTTAACAATTATACAAACATAAGGCTGTAATTATTCGACATGAAAATGATATAATCTTACTCGGCATAATAAGAACTTAGAATGGGCTAGAACGAGTCGTAGCAGAGAGGAGTAAAAGTAGCGGCAGGGAGAAGACCAATGATAGTGTTGTTGGTCGGAGAACGCTGCCGTCTCTCACGGTCCAGCTTGATGGGAGCCTTATGTAAGCCCCTCGCGCCATCAGGCCATGATGGGTGGACAGAAAGCTGAGGACATGTCACCCCCTACACAGTGACCCAGGCCAGCAGCCTGCAGTTGCTCCTTGGCCCCTCCATCATACTGTTGAGGACAAGAAATTAGAAAGGAGGAAACTGTAAACCACCAAGGTTAGCTGGTGCTGGAGGGTAAGAGAATTTCCCTAGAGCTACAGGAGGGACCCTCCGTGCGGACGCCTGGCTCGGACTGTGGCGGGGGGACAGGAGCCACGCGGGGCGGGTGTTGTCCGCCTCCGAGCAGAGGAGCGTTGTTTGTAGATGGGGTGGGACGATTTTGCAGCCTGTTTCTGACGATGCTGCAGCACCGTCTCCAGCAGTGGCTGTGTCCTGCCTCCCGCTCGAGGTAGCGGGCTGGTGTCAGGAGCAGAACGTGCCTCTGGACCACCAGCCTCCACAACTGTGCTTCAAACGCTGCTTTCCAGCCCTTGGCGCGTGCTCCCTCTCCACCACAATAGGTATTTTATAATTCGTGTCGTTGTTCTGAATGCCTCAAAAAACAGAACAATGTAAGCAATTAATGTGCTGAGACAGAAATTTTCAGGTATTGTTTAGAAGGAAGAAGCTGAGAGGAAATTCAAAAGAAAGAGCAACTTTAAAATCAAAGGAATTTTTATTTTTTGGTTTCTGGGCCTCGCCTGGCTGTGCCTGGGACTTATTCCTGGATTTGTGTTTACTCCTGGTTGGGGTGGCAGGATGGAGGAGGTGCAGGGGTTGGACCTGGGGTGGCTGGGTGCAAGGCAAGTGTCTTAACCCCTGACCTATCTCCCTGGCCCCGTAAATTCCTAAGTATTCTCTTTAAATTCAACATCTTAAATGAGTTAAAAAAGAAAAAAACAAGCCTTTTTATTTCTGGCAATATGGACATCTCTAGACCTTGGCCAACCTTTGACTAAAGACAGCGAAGCTAGTGTACTTAAATTTTCTCTCTGTCTGTTGGGGGATTGAGAAGTAGAACGCCACGTCCAAGAGAAAATGAGGTCTCAGAGAGCAAGTAGGTGCAGCACAGAAACCCAGTTCGTGTTGGATACACTGAAACGTTGGATTTGGGAATCTGTGGGTTGGGGGTTCGTTCATAAGGTCAAGGTCTGCTCAAGGTCAGGGACATAATAGGACACCTTTTCTAAGAACACCAAGCTCCAGGAGACCACTCCTGAGATGTAAGGGAGCTAAAAATAATGGACTCCATCATTCTCCAATGTCGGTAGCTGAGAAGCCCAGATCCCAGTAGAATTAAAACACAAACAAAGCCCGAAATGCTGCCAAGTCTCTATCCCTATATTGGAAAATCCTCCCTCAATGTAAGTTCCAGGTCCAGATATTCTACAGCAAAGTTAACGCCTATTAAAGGATCCAGTGAATCTGCACAAACTGTTACAGGCAGGAGGGAAACATATTTCAGGAACACACGAGTGTCTGTTTGTAAGACCAACCTGGGTAGGCATGGGGAGAGAGGAATGAGGTCCTCACCTGCAAACAGATCCAAAACCTAACAGGACACAACAGACCAACTTTCACCAACACATGAGAAGAACAAAACATCAGGTACGTTTTAAGAGCTGAATCATGGGGCTGGAGCTATAGCACGGCGGGTACGGCATTTGCCTTGCACTTGGCCAACCCGGGTTCAATTCCCAGCAACTCCTATGGTCCCCCAAGCACTGCCAAGAGTAATTCCTGAGTGCATGAGCCAGGAGTAACCCCTGTGCATTGCTCGGTGTGACCCAAAAAGCAAAAAAAAAAAAAAAAAGAGCTGAATCATTTGGTTGATTTTATCTCCTAAACACATATAACAGGAGTTGGAACTCCTGGTCAACTGATTAAAGACAAAAAAAAAAAAAATGCAAAAATTTGCTCTCCATTTATATGGGACAAATTGTTAGAAAATTAGAAAAGAAAAAAGTAGTTTCTTAAGAAGATAATTCTCCAACAAAGCACAATTGCCCTTCATTTACATTCCCAGAAGATTCTGGAAACTGACTTTAAAGCCAATTGATGCATAACAAAACCAGGTCCTTGAGTAGTTTCATTGTCAAGTTTTTTTTTTCTTTTCTCAATGTTATAAGGAAATGAAGCAGAACAAGATGGTGTTATTTAAGGGGCTTGTGTGAATAGCAGCAATTTTCGTGTGTAATATTTAAATAATAACAATGGGAAACAAGTCAGTATTCTGTTCTAAGAGCAGAGATACTTTTCAACATTGTTCTGGAAGATCTTGAAAGAAAAAAAATATGTAAATACTTGAAAGATAACTAGAAATCACCATTACTTATGTCTGTGACTCTTTAGAACCGGCAGGGTGAAGCCATAAGTTGGAAACAAGCAAAATCTGTAAATAAGCAGCTTTTAGAAAACAACTATTAAAAGTTATCAATTGCAGCACACATACGATACACTAAATTTTTACATAAAAATATATATCTCACTATATGAAAGAATTTCGTAGAGAAAATTATAGAACTTTCAAGAAATTAATTACAGGATAACAAGTCAAAAGTTGAATTCTATCGAAATAATGTATCTAGGACTCAATATCATGAAGATAATCAACTTTAGAAAAAGTTCCCAAGGGCTTGTTTTTATAAAAAGCGAACGCAATTCTCTAGCAATCTCAAGTGGGATTCGGGAGGAAGCCTGCCTCTGGCCAGCCACGGGGGCACTTTGCTTCACTCCGCCCTGGGCTTCTGACCGTTGCCCGCGAGAGCCTCTCCGCTCCACGAGCTCCTAGTGACGCTGCAACACCCGCTCCGGGTGCCCTGCTTATGGCTTCTGCGGCACCCGCTGTCTTCTAACGGATAACTGTGAACACAATGTCAAGATAGAAAGACATGAAATAAAATCCACACGTGTGAAATGCAGTAGAAGTAAAATTGAGATGTGAGGTCCTGGGCTGTGGCCGTGACTTCGGTTGTCAAGCACAGGCCTGGCATGGGCCGGGCTCTTGGTCTGAGCCCTGGCACCGCATGCCCCAGCCGGCCAGCTCTGCTGGCCTGGTTAGCTCTACGCCTCCCGCATCTGTAGCCACCGCTCCGCACAAGCAAGGCCCTAAGAAACATGGCTTAGGATAACAGGCTCTCTGAGTAGGAGGGAAGGAGAGTCAATCCATAGGGGCATGAAGAGGATTATGAGAATGAGAACAAAGATCTTAATTAGGGGGTAGATATGTGGATGCTAGTTCTGTAATTGCTATTTATCTCTCCGTGCATAATCTAATTTCCCACAGCGCAAATAGAAGCTGGAAGATAAAACTTTATTTTTCTTCTTTTTAAAATTTTCTTTTGTAGCCTCTCCAGAGGTATGCACTTGTCCTCATCAATGTTTCAATGCCACCCTAGCACCGGAAAGAACCTCCGCTCATTCACCTTATCCCCGCTGCAGAGAGAATAGTATCATAAATAACACTCCGAGCCGGGGCATTCATATGTCCTATGTATTCAATTCGGGTAACAAGATCCTTGTAAGTCACGACCAGCTTTGTCATCATTACACCCAACACAAACAGCACTGAAGTGGCTCCCCAGGCTGGTGACCCCTGCGACCATCCCACTGGGGCAGTGCTGCTCAGGCTTCCAAGAGGGGTCACCTGCAACACCAATGTCTGCCTTCCTTCCAGAGCCCGGCAGTGAGAATACACTGCAGCCGACGGGGCCGGGCTCTGCAGAATCTTTTCACTTGAACCTGATCTGTCAAAGCAAGCAACTGGGGGAAGTAGAAAGGAACATTTAGCAGCCAGAGCTTTGAAAGCACATCTGGCTGGCTCTTGGAGTTCATCGCAGAGGGGAATCTGCAAAGGCCTGTCTGCTCTAAAATGACAACATGAGCCCAGACACGTCAAGTTCCCAAGAAAGAAAATCAATGGGCCTGTAGCAGGGATGTGAAATTCCAGAATAGTCTGTCTCAAAAGGAGGATCCTCTCTCGTTGCACAGGATCCAAGGCAGTTAGCAGCATTTGTTTTCCTGACTGCTGGCTGCAAGCTAATTTGTTTGAAAAGCTCTTCACACCGCCTTTTCCATCACCAAAGCCGCCTTTGTGTGTCCAGGTCTCCGCTTGTTCAGGGAATGCGCCTGCCTGGAGACAGCCTCTTCCACTGACACGGGCCAGTTTTCAGCACTCCTTCCCGAATTTGCCCACAGCCCCCAGGAGCCCTTAAGCACAAAGCGGAAGAGGAGCCTGCACCCTCCCTCTGCCCCTCCACCGTCCTGGGTTGGAGAGAAGAGCATGCTCGCGTGGGCCCGTGGCCAAGGTCAACAGCCTCTTCACCGAGGTGAAGTGAGTCATCCGGCCAGACAGTGTTTGTTCCGCTCCCCTGCTCCTCGCTGCCAAGGCAAGGACACCCCTGCAGGGGCACCCTCTTCTCCTGGCTTAGAAAATCATCCAGAATTTCCACTAAAAGCATCTCTCCAAAAATGCTTACTAGGACTTAGGAAACGCATTTTTACCTAAATGTGCACGAAAACTAAAAAGAAAGAGAATCTATAGAAGGTCCGACCAAGGAGGGATAGCTGAGTCGAGAGGAAAAGAACAGATAAAATGTTCCCACCTCTGAACCCCGTGAAAATGAAGGCTGAAGTTGGGGACATGTGCATATTTTGAAAGTGCAGTCATGTTCAAGTCACAGGCAGGATTTGCAAGGACATCACAAGGGTAAGGAAATTCAAGTGCCAATTGCCAACTTTGCTCAAGAGACAAAGCAGGCAAAGTCAGCAATTTGCTGGGGAAAAAAATAAAGTAATGGCGTGGAATCCTGGTTTGCCAAGACCAATTCGGCCGTTAGAACAGTGGCTGAAGCAGTGATTCGGGTTGGAGATTATTTCAAACACAATCTCCAGAGCAGTAGGGATACTGGGCTGGTTTGGGTTCAAAGATGCTCTGTAGCCACGGAAATTTATCTTTTTCTAACTAGCTGATGGTTTCTATGAAATGTTGGGTTTTGTTAGTTCCATGTAATTAACTTTCCTGCATCAATGACTATGATCATAGGACATTTCCTTTCTTATCTTGGTGTGTTGTTTGTCATTTTCACCAGATGACAAGACAGTACATACTGCAACATGAATAATCCATTATCCTCAACCGGTATTTTCCATCTCTGGGTCCAAAGTAACTTGATCTCTTTTTTCTGCCCTCATATCTATATGCCTGGACGATTGTTATGAGGCCAGGGAGGAGGTGCATTATCCAGAATTTTCAGGAGTACGAATGGAAGGGACACAGTCACGTCTTTAGTAGACATCCTTTGACTATAATATCATCACATGATCTCAACTCTCTGGATATGACATGTCATGGGATGGTGTTGTGCTGGGATCAGCTCAGTAGGCAAGAAGGAGGTGTGTGGAACCAAGAAGGTAACAGTGGCTTCTCTCTATGGCAGCCACTGTCACGGCAACATATTTGGAAAACAAGCAATGCCTACTAGCAGCAAGTAAGATCTTGTGGAACTGTGCGAAGACATAAAACAAAGAATTAGTCAATGAGACAAGAGTTAGTCATTCCTCTACATGCTCTGAAATTAGCTCCAAAAAGTACTAAAGAGGAAACAGTGGGTACAGTATTATACCTCTTGTGAAATGCTAATAAATGATGATGGAAAATTATATTTACTTTGTATTTTTCAGGAGAAATTCTGAAAGTCAGCACATTGCTTATAGAAGTGATTACCCAAATGGAGTGGTAGGTGTGAGATGGAATGAGAACAAGATTTTCCCTGCCTACTTAGAATTATTGCTTTTCTGTTTCTAAACCTTTTAGGAGTGCTGTCTAGTCACTGCGATGAAATTTTCAGAACATAACAAAAAGAGAAAAGAGACTTTCTGGAACCAATAAATTTGATTTGAAAATGGGTGGATGACTTCTGTAACACATACATTCCAATAGTTTTCCATGAACAAATGACTGGTCCTCACTGTTCTAGATATCTCCTATTATCAAACAGTTACTTTTTCTGCATTTCTTAGTGTGGAGATACGTATTTTCACCAAAAACATTAGAAATACCATTACAGAAAAGGAACCTTTTGAAAAAAATAATGTTTCTATGATCTCTTTTTGAAACTAATTATCCCTAGCATCCAGGGCGGCTTCAGTAGTTTTCTAGATTTCTTTTATTTGTTATCTTTTCCTTATGGTGTCCCAAGGGTGTTGAGATGTCCCTTGGGTGACTCTTGGGCAATCGGCCAGCAGCTGAATGTCAGACCTGAGGAGACGGTGCTGCTCGGGCCTCAGTGATGGGGATTACTGGTGCTTGTAGGTTTCCTGTGGTGCTTCGGGGGTTTAGGGTTCCACCTCAGGGGACCGTGTGCTGCCAGAGATTGAGCCACTGTTTGATCTGTTCTAATCATATTGCTGAACTTAGGTGGCGAAGGATTTCAAAAAGTCCTGTAGTGAATACCTCCCTTCAAAAAAGTATTTTAGGGGCTGGAGTGACAGCACAGGCATTCACCTTGCTCATCATGGTCCACCTGGGCTCTATCCCCAGCATCCAGTGTGAGCACCACCAGGAGTAACTCCTGAGGGCTAAGCCAGGCTTAATGTCTAAACAGCACTGTCAGTATGACCCAAGAAACACACACACACACACACACACACACACACACACACATTTTATTATTGTTATTTAGGTGGCAAGTCTACAAAAACTTAACAGTGATGGGTTTTGATGTATAGTTACAGTTACAGTACCTCACTACCAAAGTGCCCCCAAATCCTCCACCCATGCACCCTTGTTACATATACTCTGCCCCTTATTGCCCCCATCCTCCCCCGCCTCTCCCCAACCTGACAATCCCACTCTGGAATCCAAAGGTTTGGTAATCTTTCTATATCATCTGCCCTTTGCTTTGTTTCTCCACATTCCACAGAAGAGTACTATAGTGTGGTATTTAATCTTCTCCCTATGACTTATTGTCTTCCCACTACAAGTTGCAGAACTGCAGGCTTTCATCCTGTCTGATAGCTGCATAGTATTTCACTGCATATATATATGTATATATATATATACATATATATATATATACATCTTTATCTGATCCTCTGGGGCTGTTTCCATATCCTGCCTATTGTACTTAGTGCTGCAATGAGCATAGGCGTGTATACATCCTTTTGAATACATGTTTTTAAGTCACTGGGTTAGATGCCAAGGAGTGGGATTGCTGGGCTCTGCACTTAGTTTTTCAAGAAACAATCCATGAAGTTTCCCACAGAGGCTGTGTAATCACAAAACAGGGCAGGTGGCAGCGGTGCTCTATGTCTCCCACCGCCCGGGTTCAGTAGCCTCACGCTGCTTCCCCCACCCCAGGGAGGACGGTGGCGGTGGGCAGTCGAATGACCAAGGACCAAGCTGCTTGCTGGTTAGTTACCGTTTATTCTATCTTTCGTCTCTCTCATCTCTCGCACACTTCCTTCCTAGCTCCTCATTCCTCCATCCCCTCTCTCTGGATTCTGCTCCCTCTTCACTAGTCTCTCCCCCTACTTGTCTCTCTCCACCTTGCCCTCTAGCCTACACACAGTGGTAGCAAAATCAACATAACAAAGCCCTTCCTAGAACCACTTGGTGGTGGAATATGTGCACTGGTGAATGGATGGGTGTTCGAGCATTATGTAACTGAGACTTAAGCCTGAAAGCTTTGTAACTTTCCACATGGTGATTCAATTAAAAAAATTTTTTTAATTAAAAAAAAAGAAAGAGCCTTCCGGACCCAGCCTGCTCCGCGGCCCTGAGCACCCCGGGCTTCCCTCCCCTCCGGACTGCCGGCCGAGTGGCCGGCACGCCGACCCCAAGCGCCGCCGCCGTCCTGTCTTCCGGCAAAGGTCTGTGACGCTCCCTCGACCCGCCCTTCCGGACCCAGCCTGCTCCGCGGCCCTGAGCACCCCGGGCTTCCCTCCCCTCCGGACTGCCGGCCGAGTGGCCGGCACGCCGACCCCAAGCACCGCCGCCGTCCTGTCTTCCCGCAAAGGTCTGTGGGAAAGGGGCGTGGCCTAACCACCAGGGGGCGTGGCCTAAGAAAAGTGGGCGTGGCCTCATTACCGGCGGCCAAAGCTCACGCGGCGGAAAGTAGTTTTCTCAACATCCTATCCAAGACTAACATCCTAGCTATTCGCAAGCAGTAGGACAATAAAACACAAGACTTCACATAAGAACATCTCAGTAGGAGACCAGGTTCTACACCAGCAAGTAAAAAGCCAACCACTATTAACTAAGCCTATCCACAATCCTTTTTCACAACAAAAGGAAACAGGGACACTCATCATCAAGAGCCCTCTTTCATATCACCACAAACAACATGAAGAAACAGCGAAAATCCCCATTGCAACCAGAGGACGATCAAAGGAATCCGGAAACCTCAATGGGCGCCTCCTACAAACTTGACCTCTCTGAGAAAGAATTCAGACTTGAAATCCTCAACATGTTCAATCAACTCAATGCAAAGATGGACAACTTCAAGGAAGACCTGGCGGAAACAATACAACAGACAGCCGACAAAATACGGGAAGAAATGAGAGCAGAAATAAAAAACCTTCAAAAAGAAATGAAGGATTCCGTACATGAAATCAAAAACTCTCTGACTGCCCTCAACAATAGGATGACTGCAGCCGAAGACAGAATCAGTATGCTTGAAGATGAGCTGCAAGAGGCCTACAGGCAACATCAAACCATGGCAAGAGACCTCAAAATAGCTCTAGCCAGAATCAGAGTCCTAGGGGATGAATTCAAGAGGAACAACATTAGAATCATTGGACTACCAGAACCACAGGGAACCAACCCCAACGAAAAAGACACAGTCAAACAAATCATTGCGGAAAACTTCCCACAGCTGTACAATGCAGGCATCCAGATTCAAGGCGCCCGGAGAGTGCCAGCTAAAAGAGATCCTAACAGAAAAACCCCAAGACATATCATAGTTACAATGATGGACATCTTCCAGAGAGACACAATACTCCAAGCAGCAAGGTCCAAGAAGGAAATCACATACAAAGGAGCACCCCTTAGGCTCACAGCAGATCTATCAGAGGAAACCCTCCAAGCTCGAAGGCAATGGTGGGATATAGTGAAAAAACTCAATGAAATCAACGCTTCACCAAGAATACTTTATCCGGCTAAACTCTCATTCAAACTAGAAGGAATCATACACTACTTTGGGGATAAACAACAGCTCAGGAACTTCATAGACTCAAAACCAAACCTAAAAGAAGCACTAAAGGGGCTATTGTAAGACAAGAACAACCTCTACAAGCACAACAAACCCTTGCACAAAGACGGCACAAAATCCCATAACAATAATCTCCCTTAATGTCAATGGTCTGAATTCACCAATTAAGAGACACAGACTGGCAAAATGGATTCAGAGACTCAACCCAACCTTCTGTTGCCTGCAAGAAACACATCTGAATAGCCAGAACAAACACAGACTCAAAGTCAAAGGATGGAAAACAATCCTGCAAGCAAACAACTCCCTCAAGAAAGCCGGAGTGGCTTTACTAGTATCGGACAACATAGACTTCAGGTTGAAAAAGATTAGAAGGGATAGTGAAGGCCACTTTTTATTAATCAAGGGATGTGTACATCAGGAAGAAATCACACTCCTGAATGTCTACGCACCCAATGAGGGACCAGCTAAATACCTACAACAGCTGCTAAGAGACCTCGAGAAGGACATCTCGAGCAACACAATAGTAGTTGGAGACTTCAACACTGCACTGTCTCCTCTGGACAGATCTAGAAGATTAAAACTCACCAATGAAATACTGGCTTTGAAGGAAGAAATAGAAGAGAGAGGGCTAATAGATCTATACAGGGCTTTATATCCCCAAAAAAAGGAATACACATTCTTTTCCAGTGCACATGGAACATTTTCCAGAATAGACCATGCGCTGGGCCACACAACATACCTCAACAGAATCAACAAGATAGACATTGTACCAGCTATCTTTTCAGACCATGATGCACTGAAGATAAAACTTAACTGTGGACAGATGCAGAAAACCAAATCAAACACCTGGAAATTAAATAGCTCGATATTGAACAATGAGTGGGTCAGGAAGGAAATCAAGGAAGAAATCAAAAGGTACCTAGAAACAAATGAGAATGAAGACACGAGCTACCAGAACCTGTGGGACGCAGCTAAAGCCGTTTTAAGGGGAAAATTTATAGCTCTGCAAGCATATCTCAGGAAGGAAGAAAGGGCCCACATAAATAACTTGACTTCACAGCTCAAGACCTTAGAAAAGGACCAACAAAAGGAGCCAAAACCAGGCAGAAGGAAAGAGATAATAAAACTTAGAGCAGAAATTAATGACATGGAAACCCAAAAGACAATCCGGAAGATCAATGAAACCAAGAGCTGGTTCTTCGAGAAAATAAACAAGATTGATAAACCACTAGCAAGACTCACAAAGAAAGAGAGAGAGAGAACCCTTATAAGCCGAATCAGAAATGAAAAGGGGGACATCACGACAGAAACCAATGAAATTCAAAAGATCATCAGAGACTACTTTGAAAATCTCTATGCCACGAAACAAGAGAATCTAGAAGAAATGGATAAATTCCTCGACTCCTATAATCTCCCAAGGCTGAACCAAGAAGACCTGGAGTACCTGAATAGTCCAATTAACATCAAGGAAATTGAAATGGTAATCAAAAGTCTCCCCAAAAACAAAAGCCCAGGTCCAGACGGATTCACTAGTGAGTTCTTCCAAACATTTAAAGAGGACCTTTTGCCAGTCCTTCTCAAGCTCTTCCAGGAAATTGAAGAAACAGAAACCCTCCCTAACAGTTTCTATGAGGCTCATATCTCCCTAATACCAAAAGCAAACAAAGACACCACAAAAAAAGAAAACTACAGGCCAATATCCCTGATGAACACAGATGCAAAAATTCTCAACAAAATATTAGCAAATAGAATTCAACAACTTATCAAAAAGATCATACACCACGACCAAGTGGGATTTATCCCGGGGATGCAAGGATGGTTTAACATCCGGAAATCAATCAACATAATCCACCATATCAACAAAAGAAAAGATAAAAATCATATAATCATATCAATAGATGCAGAGAAAGCATTTGACAAGATCCAGCATCCGTTTATGATGAAAACACTAGCCAAAATAGGTATAGAAGGGACCTTCCTCAATATAGTCAAAGCCATTTATCACAAGCCTATGGCAAGCATTGTCCTCAATGGGGAAAAACTAAGAGCCTTCCCTCTGAGAACAGGGACGAGACAAGGATGCCCACTCTCTCCACTTCTGTTCAATATAGTACTGGAAGTACTTGCAATAGCGATTAGGCAAGAAAAAGATATTAAGGGCATTCAGGTAGGAAAGGAAGAAATCAAGCTCTCACTATTCGCAGATGATATGATACTATACTTAGAGAACCCTAAAACCTCTACCAAGAAACTCCTAGAAACAATAGACTCGTACAGTAAAGTTGCAGGCTATAGAATCAATACCCAAAAGTCCGTGGCTTTCCTATATGCAAATAATGAGAGAGAAGAAAGTGACCTGAGAAAAGCAATCCCATTCACAATTGTGCCTCAAAAAATCAAATACCTCGGAATCAGCTTAACAAAGGAGGTAAAGGACTTGTATAATGAAAACTATAAAACACTACTTCAGGAAATAAAAGAGGACACGAGGAAATGGAAAGACATCCCCTGCTCATGGATTGGAAGAATTAATATTGTCAAAATGGCAATTCTCCCCAAAGCATTGTACAATTTCAATGCAATCCCTATAGGGATACCCTTGACATTCTTCAAAGAAATGGAGCAAGCGCTCCTGAAATTCATATGGAACAATAAGCCCCCACGAATAGCTAAAGCAATCCTTGGGAAAAAGAAAATGGGAGGAATCAACCTCCCCAACTTCCAACTCTACTACAAAGCGGTAGTCATTAAAACAGCATGGTACTGGAACAAAGGCAGAGCGGCAGACCAATGGAACAGGGTTGAATACTCTGACATACACCCCCAAATATATGATCATCTAATCTTTGATAAGGGAGCAAGAAATGTGAAGTGGAGCAAGGAAAGCATGTTTAACAAATTGTGCTGGCAAAACTGGACGGCTACATGCAAAAAAATGGGCTTAGACCTCCATCTATCACCATGTACAAAAATCAGATCAAAATGGATTAAAGACCTCAACATCAGACCAGAATCCCTAAGGTACATTGAAGATAAGGTCGGCAAAACCCTCCACGACATTGAAGCCAAAGGTATCTTCAAAGCTGACACGCCACTGGCTAAGCTAGTGAAAACAAAGATAAATAAATGGGACTATCTCAAACTAAGGAGCTTCTGCAACTCAAAAGAAACAGTGACCAAAATACAAAGACAGTCTACAGAATGGGAAAGGATATTTATGCAGTACCCATCCGATAAAGGGTTGATAACAAGGATATACAATGCACTGGTTGAACTCCACAAGAAGAAAACTGCCAACCCGATCAAAAAATGGGCTGATGAAATGAACAGAAACTTTTCCAAAGAAGAAATCCGAATGGCTAAGAGGCACATGAGAAAATGTTCAACATCACTAATCATCAGGGAAATGCAGATCAAAACAACAATGAGATATCATCTCACACCACAGAGACTGGCCCACATCCCCAAAAACAAAAGCAACCGGTGTTGGCGTGGATGTGGGGAGAAAGGGACTCTCCTTCACTGCTGGTGGGAATGCCGACTGGTTCAGCCCTTTTGGAAAACAATATGGACGATTCTCAAAAAGTTAGAAATTGAGCTCCCATTTGACCCAGCAATACCACTCCTGGGAATATATCCCGGAGAGGCAAAAAGGTATAGTAGAGATGACATCTGCATTTCCATGTTCATTGCCGCTCTGTTCACAATAGCCACAATATGGAAAAAACCAGAGTGCCCGAAAACAGATGATTGGCTAAAGAAACTCTGGTATATTTACACAATGGAATACTATGTAGCTGTCAGGAAACATGAAGTCATGAAATTTGCATACAAGTGGATCAACATGGAAAGTATCATGTTGAGTGAAATGAGTCAGAAAGAAAGAGACAGACATAGAAAGATTGCACTCATATGTGGAATATAATGTAACTGAGAAGTACAAGTTGGCAACAATGCAACTTCTGGCAGATATCTCTCTGGACTTAGTTACTAAAATACTAAATTACAGAAACCCAAAACTGAGAGGCCGCTAAGTGTGGTCACTCGACCTCACACTTCTTCATCCTCAGCAATGGAAAACAAATTACCTAATGCTTCCTTTTCAGCAGGTCTGACTTTAGGGGAGAGACTCTCCAAACAATAATAGTGAGTTTTGTTGAAATATTGTATGCAATCAAAGTGAAAGTAAAGTGAAATTTATTAGTTACACAGGCGGGGGGGGGGCTTAGGGTGGGGGGGCTAGGGGCGTGGGGGTGTTTGGGGTGTGAGGGGGCGGGGTGGAGCTATACTGGGATTCTTGGTGGTGGAATATGAGCACTGGTGAAGGGATGGGTATTCGAGCATTGTATAACTGAGATTTAAACCTGAAAACTTTGTAACTTTGTAACTTTCCACAATAAAAAATTAAAAAAAAAAAAAAAAAAAAGAAAGAAAGCCCTTCCTGAGGGCCCACCAGGTTCACAGGAAACACCACCTAGGGGTATTCCAAAGCCCTTCCTGACCGCCTGCAGGCAAAATACCTCTTAAGGTGTTTTTCTCCTTTCCTCAGTCCAAAAACTCCATCAACATCTTAATACTCATTACTTTTGTATGGACACAGTAAGAGATACATTGAGGCTTGTAGGGCAGCTCTCCTTGGTCTTGCCACAGACTCAGACTACGGCACTCAGGCAAAATTAATCAATCCTAGCCCTAGCAGGGTCCAAATCTAGATAGTACTTTTTGGATCATGACAGCATTTGTCCAAGACCAAGCTCTTAACTTATAGTTAAGCATTAGGCGCTTTGGCCAGGCCCATCTCGATGCCAGGGTAGCACACAACTCACCGCTTGCCCTGGGTCCGTCTCGTCCCTCGTAGGGGCCCTGCTTTTGGGGTTGCTAGGAAGTAAGGGCAGCTGAGGTTTAGGTCTAGAGAACAGATGCCCAGGAGGAAAATATCACGTAGAGTCAAATGACTCGCAGGTTACAAAAGCATAGCATTTGCTAAGTCTTCCTGTGTCCATACAAAAGGACTTGGCTCTGAATAAACTATGCAAAGGACTCAAGGAGAAGAGAAAAACAATATTTACAAGTCAACAGAGCACAAAGAAAGAAGTTACAAATAAACACAGAGGAATGGGAGCACTGTGATGGGAACAACCCAAATAAACCTGAACTACCTGAGGCTGTGTAATCCTACAGAGGCTAAAGCTGATGACTCCCACCACCGCTGAAGCAAGATCCTTTCTCACTACATCCCATTGATGACTGTGGTCTCCAGCCTTATTGATATGAACCATTCATTCTCATTGGTGTGAAATGATATCTCTTTGTCATCTGAATTTGTTTTTCCCTGATAACAAATAACAATGAATTTTCATACCCCTCCTTGTCTGTATGTCCTCTTCAGTGAAATGGCTGTTCACCTCCTCTCCCAATTTTTTGATAGCTTTATTTGTTTTTGTTGTTGTTGAGCTCTACGACTGCCTGTGTATCTTGGACATTAGCCTTTTATCTAACGAGTGATGTGTAAATATTTTCTCCCATTCAATAAGATGTCTTT
This sequence comes from Sorex araneus, assembly GCF_027595985.1. NCBI lineage: Eukaryota > Metazoa > Chordata > Mammalia > Eulipotyphla > Soricidae > Sorex > Sorex araneus. The sequence goes on from NC_073303.1 coordinate 378,405,223, forward strand.
TTCTTTTAGTCCAAGTTTCTTTCACCACATAAAACTTTTGATACAATTTTTTTATTTGGAAAAAAATGTTGATAGAAATGTGAAAACCGAGGAATGTAGTCGTCAGAAATCTCAGGCCCTCCCCACTCAAAATTATCACTCCCTTTGTGCACACAAGTCCCAGTTACACAGTCCTACACCATACGGCTACGACGGGGAAAGGGTTTTCTGGAGATAATTTATGTCTCCAGCCAATTTACCTCAAGCTATAAGCAGATCATTTGAGTGGTCCTGACCAAATCACAAATTTGTTTGATGGGTAGAGGTTATTCACACAACTGGTCACATGAACATAGATTAAATAAGAAATAGAACATTTACCTACCTGAGCAAATCCTAATGAGGCCTTTTATAACTATCTATAGTGGCTGGGGAGACAAGGATTCAAACAACTGCTTTGCATGCAACTGGCCCAGTTAGATTCCGGCACCACATACAGTCTCCTGAGCATTGCTAGGAGTGTTCCCTGAGCACAGCATCAGAAATAATCCCTAAGCACTTCTGGGTTACCATTTACCCCCCCACACACACACAAAAAAAAAATCTATAGTTTCCAAGAAAAGTTATTCTGTGAAATTCTAGAAACTTTATATGCCTAAAATTGGCAGAGAGAAGAGAAAATTTAGAAAGCTTAGTTTCTTTTTTCACTTTTAATACTATGATGTGTTTCTGGCTTAAGAAACTAAGCAGAATATATATATATACATATATATATATATATATATATATATATATATAAAATCCTTGGGCTGGAGAGACAGCTCTCAGTGCTGGAGCTTATTCTTTGTATGCAGAAGGCCTGGGTTTGAACCCTGACACTCCTCAAGTCTTCTGAGCACTGCCAGGAATGACTCCCAAACACCAAGTTGGGAAGCTGGAGAGATAGCACGGCGGGTAGGGTATTTGCCTTGCACACGGCCAACCCTGGCTCGATTCCCAGCATCCTATACGGTCCCCTGAGCACTGCCAGGAGTAATTCCTGAGTGCAAATCCAGGAGTAACCCCTAAGCATTACCGGGAGTGACCCCCCCCAAAAAAAATGAATCTAATCACCAAACACCAAGTTGGGGATTGCTTCAGGATAAGATACAGATCCTTTCCCTCAAAAGAGGAGTCTTGCTGGATATTGAGCTATTTTCTAAACATTAAATTAGTACTTCAATAATTTCTAGTTATTTAATGCTTCTTATATGCCAAGAAGACAATTCAATCATTCTTGCAAGCCTCTCCAAGTCACTGGGACCCAGCACTCACCGTTAGAATGCCCCTGTGCTAAGTCCTGCGGCATATGGCACAGCCACGTGGCAGGACTCAGTCACTCTGCTGAGGCATCCCACAGAGAGCCTCTTCTGGGGACTCCGGGGCACCATCAATTTGTTTCCAAAATCTACGGAGTCCTTGCTTTCCGGTTCTCATTGAACTCTATCTCTTGCCCATCTCCCCATGTTACTCGTCTCCCTTTTGTGACTTTATTTTTCTCCCCTTCCCGCACAGATGTAAAATATAATTCCCATCTTGTCTTTTGTTGGGGCTCACTCATTGGAGTCTAAGCCCAACTGGGTCCCCCGGCACAAATCCTGTTTCTAAAGCTCTATGAATAAATCCTTGGTTCTCCAAGTCTGAAGGGGCTGACTCCCTCGACAGCTCTGACACAGAATTGTCTGTCTGGGTCTTCTGGCTGTGTCCCACTGCTGTATTTGGTATTGATGTCTTCCATGAACAGTTACGACATCTGGCTTCCTGCTGCCCACCATCCTCTCCTGTGTCTTTTTTGTGGGTTCTTCGAAGTTCTTGCTTCTTTGCTGGTGATATTCTCAAGTTCCCCGCCTCTGTTTCCCTCTATATCTCCGACTCCATTGTTGGATTTATGTTAATCTTGGGGTTTCTGGGGTCAAAGAGAGATAAAAGCAGGAACTTCTCAGGGTGTTGGATCCCTAGCACCTCAGGACCACCAGCAATAATTCCTGAGCACAGATCTAGGAGTAAAACCCAAGCACATCTTGGTGTGCCCCTTTCCACAAACAAAACAACCCCAAAGTTCTAGAATTTCTGCCTACTTGCTTGTGCCTACGTACCTATCACTAATCCTTCTGCTCCAGCCGTGGTTAAGTCCCTATTTCAATCCCACCTCCTCTGGAAGCTCACACCTCAGAATAACTCAGTATCATCATTAAGTCCACAGCAGAGACTTTAGAATGACCACATCCTCCTGATTTCCAAATTCTAGTCAGAGCTAGGCCCCCTAGAAGTATGATTTGTGTGAAAGCGGCCAAGACGTGAGTAAAAAATGAGTTGTTGAGAATCAGAAATACCTTGAATAGAAAATTACTTTGCTTCCCAGTGTGGACAAAATAAGCTTAATGGTCTTTGAAAACACCAAATAAAGAGGGAAATAATTGCCTCATCTTGTTGAGGGTAGTCATCTCTGAAATTGGATAAAATAAAACAGAGGAATCAGCTGGTTTTACCATCGTCATCCTGTTGAAAATTAACAAAAGGAAGGAATACTTGAAAAGGAAGGAAACATAGAATTATCAAAGTCAGCCTACTTATTTCAGATGTAGATGCTCTTTATACTTTTATTTATTAATACAATAATATTTTTAAATTAAACTTAATGTATCTGTGAATTACCTAACGTATCATGTTGAACTATTGATTATAGCATGGCTCAAAGACCACAGGGGTTTATAATTAAATGAATAAATGAAAATGAGGGAGGGAATTTTGTTTAATGTTACTTTAATGACTCCAGCTACATCCTACCACAAAGCATAGACTTAATTCTAGTAAATCCGGAATAAATAAATTATTTGCATTGTTACAATTCTATTGTGAGTCTGTTGATACTCACGGGGGGGGGGGGGGGGGGGAAATGCTTTTTGTCATGAGACAGTGTCTTTGGAAAGTTATTTTCAGTGGTCAATATATTTAGCAAATGTTGAAACTAAAAGCTAGAAGTAACTAATTTTTTAAAAAGACACAATGATGTTTATTTTATAAACAATGGAAATTCATACTTTTTCTTTAACTTGTACACCTTCCTCTTCCAAACAAGCTTAAAAGCACTGTCTGGGTGGAAAGATACCTTCTCTTAGTTTTTCTAGACTCTTAACCACAATAATAGCTAGTTCACTGCTTCAGGCAGTAAATAGTTTGCTCACTAGTAAAAACAAAATTAGGCTTTGCTTTGTATTTTGTGAGTTTTATACCCAGGAATGCCTCCTGAGTTTATCTCAAATAAACCCTTAAAATTTTTAATGAGAGCAAATTAGTTTTACAGACATACATACAGATTGAACATAAAATCAACTGTCTTTGGGGACCTCATTTCCACAGACACATAATTAATTATAGCCATGAAATATAATATAAATAATGCACATTCGCACTTCTCCACTTTGAAATGAAAGTGCAGGCATATTTGATTCATTCTACCTGACAACCCAGAACCATCCAAATCAAACACATGCTTTTTATTACTGAGCAATCAAGTCTGTAATTAGGACTGGTATTTCACCCGTCAGCCTCCTATCATTACCATTGCAGCCTGTGCTTCCGACAGCCTGGAAAGCTGGATGGGGGAAATAACGGGAGGAAAACGACACGCGCAAAAGGAACTCTGGGCTAGACATCATTAAAGAGCTTTAAAAATTACACAAACTTCAAAAGACAAACATATACAGTTAACCACAAACAGTATCATTCAAAAAGGAAAATTCGTCCTCCGTTTGGCCTGAACTAGCTATTATTTTAAGAGGGTCTCCCAACCTCTGGGTCCCACACTTAGATTTACTCTGAACTCTGCCCTGTACTTCCAATTACCCGTTGAATATATTAATTGTGTATTTTTGACACTTAAATATCTAGACTTATGACAAATGGGGGGGAAGATTTGTTTAATGTTGCTTTAATGAATCCGACTATAACTACTACAAAGCACAGACTTGATTTTAGTAAATCTGGAATAAACTTATCCGCAATGTGACAATTCCATTGCGAGTCTGTTGATGCTCACAAGGGGACAACGCCCCTCACCCCCAGGGATTCTACCACATGATGCTCCACACGTCTTCATGCCACCAACAAGAACTCCACAGGGAGCACGCCACCATTCTCCACCACACCTGTTGTCTTACATATTTTACATATTTGGTTCCTGACCAAGGCCACCATCCATGTCAATTGGCACCTTCTCTGCTGAGTCACTTGTCACTTGTCACTTGTCATCCTGGTTGATCTTCGATTTCCTGGAATGGGCGCCATTAACGTCTCCATTCGTCCCTGTCACGTGCCAGTGTAGCCTAATGATATCTGCACGCTCCAGGAACACAAAGAGCTGCAAACTGTTCGTTCAGGGTTTTGATGAAGAAGTCTGACCATCTCGTAGGTGGGTGGCCACGCGGTCTGTTGATATCCCGTGGAATCCAGTCAGTAACAGCTCTAGTCCAGCAGTCATCTCTGAGTCACATTACATGTCCGGCCCACCTGATTTTCTACGCCTTGGCAAACAAGACAGCATCCCTGATTCTTGACCATGGATGGAGGTCGGAATTCCGGATTCCTTCTCTCACTTGAGTGAAACGTGATACTCCAAGCATAGCTCTTTCGATTCTTCTTTGCGATACCCGAATAGCGTTCTCATCCTGTTTTCTTAGGGCCCAGGTCTCTGAGGCGTATGTTAGTGCAGGAAGAACGGTGGAGTTGAAAATATGTGCCTGGAGCCAGAGTTTCTTCGTCGTGTTAACCATTTCTTGGATGCTCTTGAAGGTGCTCCATGCTGCTCTCTTCCTTCTGCACAGTTCTAGCACCAAGTCATTCCTCATGTTGAGTTCTCGATTCAGGTACACATAGCTGCTGCATTCGGAGATGTTTGTTCACTTGAGAGCAAATGGAACATTATGGACTAGTTCGTTTTTCATGAACATAGTTTTGGTGAGATTCAGCTGCAGTCTGACCTTTCCACACTCATGGTTGAAGTCAGGCGGCATTTGTGCCATTTGGATAATGTTTGGTGCTATTAGAATGATGTCATGAGTGAAGCGGAGGTGGTATAGTTGCCAACCATCTATCTTCACTCCCATTCCTTTCCATTCCAGTTGTCACATGACATTCTCGAGGGTGGCACTGAAGAGTTTCGGTGAATTGGTATCACCCTGCCGCACCCCTCTCTGTACAATGATCACTTCCTTGTAGAATGGTGAGATCCTGGTGGTGAATTCGTAATACAGCTCAAGGAGAATCGATGTACTGAGTTTGAACACCCTATTTGGCTAGGGCTTCAATGACTGCTTCAGTCTCGACAGAATCAAAGGCCTTCTTTAAGTCAATGAACATTAGACAGAGCGGCATCTTGAACTCTTGCGAAACTTCAATGAGTAGGACATGATATTCCCCACATCTGAGAGGTATGTTTGTCTCAGCTGTCCCAGTCAGTGTGTGTGTGTGTGTGTGTGTGTGTGTGTGTGTGTGTGTGTGTGTGTGTATTCTGGTCCTATCGGGGTTTAGTTCCTGCCTGGATCTGGAGCTGCCAGGATGGGTTCCAGCTCCCTAGGCCTCTCACTGGGATAAACCTGTCAGAAAATGAAGAAGTAAAGAAACACAAATATTATTTCATATTAGAAGTGCCTGGGATCTTTGTTGAGAGGTTTTTTATTTTATTTGTCCAGTTTTTTTTTTACAATATTCTTGTTTCTTTGAACAATCTTCTTAATCTCTTAGACATGAAATTGATTCTGATGGGGGTTTCTTTAGTGATGTTATTTATGATCAGAAATAAGCCATAAGATCTTACCAATCATCATTATTGAACAGCATATGGTAAGATTGCTTTCCTTATGCATCACTTTCTGAAAGTCACAGTTTCTAAGAATCCGTGGAGTACACCAAGTGGGACTTACTGTTCTCTTGGAAAATGACATACAAGACTCAGCTGTGATCCGCCCTCTCAACTGTCGGCGTGGGGCTCTCTCACTTCTGTCAGGGAATTTTCTGTCTTTCTCCTAATGTACCACAGCCAAGGCACAGCCCTGGTCCTTGCCCTCACCGCCTGTCTCTGTATCGGCAAAGTTTCCAAGCAACAGACATGGCGGGAAAGTTTCCCCCCACCTACCCACCGATGCCTCCAGCTAGTGTGTAATCTCAGAGGACAACCACACAATCCTTGGGGGTGCTCCCTTCTTTGGTACTCTTGCTGCATTCCTAGGTCCCAGGGAAGTACTTTAAGGAACTGTCCTGCTTGTTGAAAACCAAAAGAAGAGATAATCAATAAAGACAAAAAGAAAAAGAAGGGAATGAGCTCTTGGCCAGGTGTTTTAAAAGTCTGTCATTGTCAGCAATCTTCTAGAAGTCCTACAGACCTCTACATCTTTATTCGGGGGCATACGGAAAGCCCCCAAGCAGTGAATCAGGGAATCCAAGGGCCTCTCCACACAGTTCTTGGTAAACTAAGGTTCTGGTGACTCTGCCAGTGACCAGGGGCCATTACCGAGCGTGTGGCTCCTGTTCATCACAAAGGCTAGAAGAGAAGCAAAAGAGAACGAAGTAAAACAAAGGAACAAATGAACGGGTGAGGTTTTGAAATGGTTTTAGCAGGAGGAGCAGGAAGGATTCCAATGAAAGAATTTAGGACAGGGCTGGAGTAATAGCACAGCGGGTAGGGCATTTGCCTTGTATGCGGCTGACCAGGGTTCAATTCCCAGCATCCCATATGGTTCCCTGAGCATCATCAAGGGTAATTCCCGAGTGCAGAGCCAGGAGTAACCCTGTGCATCACCAGGTGTGACCCAAAAAGAAAAAAAAAGAATTTAGGAAAGGAAGACTTAAAGAGAAAAATTTAAGACTAGAGAACGGTCTGCTGTGAGGAGAGTCTTTGCAGCAAGGGCACCCACTCCCTCTTCCCTTGAGCTTTATGTTAAGTTTTATCACAGAAGACACTATATTTTCAAAGAACACGGTGCGAGGCCAAGCTTCCCATCTACAATGTGTAGATGCTCCTTGAGCCAGTGGTCTTCTAGTCACTCACGGGGAAACACAGGACTTGAGTCTGCACGGGGTTTCTGCTTTACAATGACCTGGGGGCATTTTTCTGACAGAAAATAGGGCCATATTCAAGCTGACGTTATGACACAGTCAGTATGAAAGGGTCCTACCGAAGAACAGAATAAACACTGATGCCAAGAAGCATGCAGAATGGGCATCTCTTCCCCTCCTATGCTCACCCAATCCCTGTTCGTCGCAATGCCAGGCTGGCAGTGAACACCAGGTGTGGCCAAGGTGTGCTCCTCTCTACACGGTACGTCAGAATCTGAAATACTCACACTCAGAGAAAGAGGTGGGCGCGTGGTGCAACGAGAGGGGACGGAGTGGGGAGTTGGGGCCTAGACGTGGGGTGCGTACACTCTGGAGCTCTGCCCACACAGTGCAGTCTGGCTTTCTTGGGATATGCTCCTACCCAGTAATTTCACACAAAGCTAGAAGGCAGAGGTTACATTCAAAACTCTCCCCACGAAGGCAGCGCTGCTTGCCTCAGACTCACTGTTCCAGAGCAACGTCTTCAAGACTCCAGTCACTACCCTCAGAGAAGCACAACAGCAGGGAGGGCGCTTGCCCCCCATGCAGCTGACCCGAGTTTGAACTTTGAACCTTGGCACCATATATGATCCCCTGAGAACCTCCAAGAATAATCCTTGAGCAAAAAGCCAGGAGTGGGAAAGCATAAACTTATGCAATTTAAACCAACGTGGATGGAACCAGAGGAGATGATACTGAGTGAAGTCCGTCAGAAGAAAGGGAATAGACACAGGATGACGTCTCTCATATGTGGGACTTACAAATAGACCTTGAGGTAACAGGAACTAGTCAAAGGCAAGAGAATGGAAGAAATAATCCACATCATCGATTCGGTGGGGATGGGAGTGGTGTGAAAGGGAGGAGCAGGGGAGGAAGAAAGTGTCACCAGTGTACACTGCTGCCGGGTATGGTCTTGGAATTATAGCCTGGGCAGCTACCCACAACAGTGTCGTAAAGTCACAGAACCAGAATTGAAATGTGCCAAAATGGGGAGAGAGGAACAAGAATAATCCCTGAGCGTAGCCAAGTATCCCCCAAAGGAAAGCTAACAAAACTGATCAAAACATCATTTACTGAAATCTCCTGTTCTGTCCTGGGGACAATTGTCATAGTAGGTGGAAAGGGAAGTAGACTGTGAGTGTGCCGGGGCTAGGGTCCTTTTGGGCCTGTGCTGTTTGTTTTTCCTTAAGTTGGGTTTTCTTGTGAACTTAGAAGTTATTCATAATTGAGTTTCAGGCATACAGCGTTCCAACATCAGTCCCCACACCAGCGTCCCCCACCCTCAACAGGCGTCCTCTCCTGCCCCACAGTCTGTCATAGAGAGTCTCTACGACAGAGACTCCTCTCCCGCCCCACGGTCTGTCGTAGAGAGTCTCTATGACAGAAACTCCTCTCCTGCCCTGTTGGAATATTTCCCCTTTTCCAGCTGCCTTCTGGAGTTAATTTCAGAGGCAGTTTCCCTTTTGTCACAGAAGCCTAGCTGACCTTTGACATGCAGATTTCAGGTGCTAGCCAGGCCTGACTTGACATTGTAGATTCCAGGCTCTGTAAGATCTTTTGGTGCCTTTGGTGACATCAATGTATTGCGCCCTTTGGAAGGGCCATGATCAATAATAGGGGCGGAAAGTGTATAGGGGGCAGAAAGGTGCAGAGAGGACGGAGAGTGTATAGAGGGAAGATTGGAATAGACTGCAAGTGAGACCAACCATCTTGGCTCCGTTCCTTCCTTCGCCTGCCACATCTTCGCCATCAACCTCCCCGGGGTGGGGGAAGCGGCCGGAGGCTACCGAACTCGGGTGGCGGGAGAGACAGCTGCTGCCCTAGGCCCTGTGCCTGGCTCGGTGCAGTGAGGCGTCCCTCCCTCGCCTGTGCCTTTTCTTTTTATTTTTATACACCGCCCCACGGTCTGTCACAGAGAGTCTCTATGTGGGGCAGGAGCACTCTGTCCTCCAGAGGGACCACTTCCCTCCACCTCTGTCACAGTGTTCCCTCCCCTCACCCGTCCCCCGCCCGCCCCTGAAGGCCTATGTTTTATCTCCTTGGATATCCTGAAGGACTTTCTTTCACGAGTGAGGACGGAAGCTCAGTGGGCCAGTAATAACAAATGACTTAACTGTCCATCCGTGCACTGGTGTGAGCCACCAGCCCCTGTGACCTAGTTTCACCTCAACAAGCCCCGACCCCCCTCCATGGCTGGGAAGAGAGGAGAAAGACAAAAGCAGTAGGCTGGGGGCAAGGTGCAGGCAGTCTGCGCTCCGGCCACCTGACTCAACCTCCCGCCAGTGTCTAAGAGGTAGAATTCTCATCGCTGCTGAATGGTTCCTTCGACTTGAGGAACTCTGAGGTGAACTCAACGCCTGCCCCCTCAAACTTAGAGATTTACTCACTGGAACCTCTCCGAGTGTCCTTCGTCTCTTTGTGTGTCTGCCTGAACAGCTGCCGTACATCATGGTCTCAAACTTGCTAAGTTCAAAGTAATTAGAGCAGGAGGAGCACTTGAAGCAGGAGGACTCTGCAGGGCTGAGGCGGGGAGGGCGGGAATCCTCCACCAGCGCGTGGGACGTTCTTAAGGTTAAGTGGAGTCTGAGAAGACCTTTCCTCGTGAAGATTCCCTCAAGGGCTTGACATTGAAGGGGGCTGGGTGGGGCAGGGGGAGGGGGCTGAGGATGAGGGCTGATGGCACAAGGCAGGCTCTGTGACCTTCCGGAAGTTACAGGAAAGGCAGCTCATGGCAGACACCACCCCCGCTTTGGATGCTTTCTCTCCCAAGCTGGGAATCCTTAACCTGAAACTCTGAGAGGCAGATGGCGTGTCTACATGCAGCGGCCGAGACACTGGCTTCTCGGGCCAGCGAAGTCTGCCCAGTTCTGGAAGAGGCCCCGTCCACATCACCGTGGGGGCTTCTGCCTGTGATTTGAGCTCTCCGGACTGGGCTATAAAGCTTCTAACCCCACCCGAGGGCTCCACCCAAATCCGAATCGCCTCTAACGGGTTCTTCACAACCCGTGCAGGTTCCACGTGAATTGGAGGCGGGATTGATCCACTTACCTCAGTCAGCGACATCTCGCCAGCCAGCTCCCCTTTCAACGTTGATTCCCGGCTGACGTTTGCCAGCTGTGATTATTGCCCAGTGCTGGGTGTTTACCACAGCCATTGCCTCACGGACGCTGTGGAGAGGAGGGCAGGTGGGTATGGTCTTCCCCAAGTGACAGTCTTGCTGAGGAAGAGGGTAGTGTCCCACTTAGAGGGAATTGAAGTGAATAATTAAATAATTAAATTAAATATTTTGATTTAATTAAATAATTAAATTGTATTTAATTTTTAAATTTAATTAAATTTTTATTTAATTAAATAATTAAGTTAAATGATAAATAAATAAATAATTAAAGTGAATAATTAACTGGAGTAAATTCTGCCTGCTTGTTATTATCCCCATAAACCAGCAATCTAAACAAGATCAGCGGCAGAGTATACCTCCCGGGGAAGGCCGGAGGAGGCTGTGGCACTGAGTTGCTCTGAGTTCCAACAGGTTGCCGAGGATTTTAATGACATATGTGTAAGCTATATTACTGCTCTTTCATAAACATTATGGTCAGCATAGAAGTAGAATTGGGAACGCCCGGTTAAGCTGTGGGTTCCCAGTGGCATGGAGCTCTAGTTAGCGACACTCTACAGCTTGCTTTGCCTCACTTCATCCGTTTTCTTCCCTTGTACAAAGCGTTTCTCTTATGATATGTATGAAGCCGTATCTCTATCTTGATAATGCCGGCCACGACTGAGAAATCAGATTGGGTTCCACTGTGTGGGAACCCCTGGAGATTTGGGTTTGTGTTTCAAATTTTGATTCTGTGAAAAACAACTTTGCATGTGATGTGTAATAAGTGGTTGAGTGAGTGCAAATTTTAGAACAGATACAAAATACTTCATTAGACTTGAAAAAATCGTTTTTGAAAATCAAACGTGCTGGGTTCTTTCCTTTGGCGGTCGCTCGTTCTTTGTTGGAAATTTCAAAAGGAACCAGGAAAAATGGACTGCCCTCCCCGCAGTGAGAGGACCGAGGAGGTGTCTGCACTGTTGTGTAGAGAGTCCCTCTGGGGTGATCACACACCACAGATGCCTTTGTCTGCCGCTGGGAGAATTGAGTGTGACAAGGTGAATTTCCTCCTGCGCTGCGGGGACAACCTCGGGCTGCATCTCTCTGATGCTAATGGTGAAGAATTAACCCAGCGGCACCGGGAGTCTCTGTGCTAATGAAATTTGACACTAAATTTCCAAACTGATTCCTGCAAGCTCGACCTTTCTCCAGATCAGGAACACCTCTTGGCAATGAAGGCGTCCATGTGATCCGCAAATTGGACATCTTGTCTCCCATCTTCTCTCTCAATTAAGCACCACGGCAGCTCGGGAAGGTGTGCGACCCAGCCTGCACCATCTGAGACAAAGTGCAAATTGCTGAGCTTCCCCAGCACCCAAGCGGCCCTCTGCAAAGTCATTGCCACTCTGCCAACTGCAGCCTGGAAGGCTCCCAGCCACTTTCTCACACGGGTTCCGTCCTTACGAGGAGATGCGTGTTTGCATAAGGATCTATCTGCACAGCTTACGAAACAGTTTCTCAAGAAGGGTGAATAGGAAAGAAATAGACTCCCTTACTCTTCTTCCCGGTGTCCCGCTGACTGGGTGGCTCAGATTTAATTCAATATTTGCTACAATAAAAATTTTTCTTTCCAAGTTAGACAGAGAGCAGAGGGTTAAGGCACTTGCCTTGCTTGTGGCCTGTCCTGTTTGTTCTCCAGCAACAAGTATTTGACTTCTTGAGAGATGAAGGGCCAAAAATGAAATTTTTAGCACAGCAGATAGGGCATTTGCCTTGCATGCAGCCAACCCAGTTTTGATTCCTCCGTCCCTCTCGGAGAGCCCGGCAAGCTACCAAGAGTATCCCGCCTGCACGGCAGAGCCTGGCAAGCTACCGGTGGCGTATTTGATATGCCAAAACCAGTAACAACAAGTCTCGTAATAGAGACATTACCAGTGCCTGCTCGAGCAAATCAATGAACAACAGGATGACAGTGCTACAATGCTACTCCTTCTAAAGGTGTGTTCGATTTAAAATGCACTTCCCTATCATGTTAAGTGAAATGAGTCAGAAAGAGAGGGACAGACATAGAAAGGTCACACTCATCTGTGGAATATTAAATAACAGAATGGGAGACTAACACCCAAGAGTAGTAGAGATAAGGACCAGGAGGTTGGCTCCACGGCTTGGAAGCCAACCTCACATGCTGTGGGAAAAGGCAGCTCAGATAGAGGAGGGAACGCCAAGTAAAGGGTGTTTGGAGGACCTTGGGATGGGAGATGCGTGCCAAAAGTAGACTATAGATCGAACACAATGGCCACTCAATACCTCTATTGCAAACCACGACAGCCAAAAGGAGAAAGAGAACAAAAGGGATGCCCTGCCGCAAAGGCAGGGTGGGGAGGGGATGGGATAGGGGTGGTGGGAGGGATACTGAGATCATTGGTCACGAATGGGCACTGGTGGAGGGATGGGTACTCGATCGTTGTGTGACTGAAACGCAAGCGTCAAAGTTTGTAAGTCTGTAACCGTACCTCACGGTGAATCAGTAATTAAAAATTTAAAAATAAAATAAAATGCACTTCCCTCTGAATCTGGCCAGCAAAACTTTCATCTAATTTCTGGAAAATATTCTGATGGGCTTAGCTGCCCTTATATGCTGGAGTCTTAGATCTTTGTCCCCAACCCTAACCTGTCCACCAAGACCTGTGTGCACACCTGCATGCAGGCAGGCACACACAGACACACACCTTAAGGGATTCCTCCCTGGCTGTTATTACGAATTCTCGTCTGTATTTATTATCCTGCTGTTTTCTTTCTCAGTCTCCAGGATAATTTTGTCTTCCTCTCCCAAGACAAAATTCTGGTTCTCCTAACAACATTTTTTTTCCACTTTCCACCAGCTCAACCCTTGTGTACACAGATTGCACCTCCACGAGGGTCTCCAAATTCTTTCTGTCTTCTTATTCTCACTGCCTCATTCCTGTTTGTGTGGATTACTGGAGTAGCTCCAGATAATGTCTCGCCTAGAGCAAGATTTTACTTGTAAAGGAAATGCTTGGTTTTGTTAAAATTTATGTGAAAACTTTTGTTGTCAAATAGCATGTGTACAGAGCCAGAAAGGCTGATATTTGCAACAGGTGAACTACTTTTTCCCACAGAGAATAGCTGTGATACAGGAATAAATACGCTGGATTTTCCAATCATGCTTCTTACTTGCCCTTTGATTTCTTATGAAAGTTATCACAGGCTATTTAGCATTTCTGAAAAATCAACTCATTCAAATTTTCTGGTGGCATTTGAGTCCTGGATTTGACACACTTTATCAGCCCTCACTTGGATCTGTCATAAGGACCATTATTCTGTGTTTAATTTAAGCCTTTCACTGTTTCATCATTTTTCTTAATGAAGAGTCAAACATTTACATGCTGAAGTCCATTTTATTTCATTACTGATTTTTCTTTTACATTGTTTCATATTAAAGCAATACTATGCTCATTTTGAAATTAATGTTGCAAATGCTTTACAGAATCTGCAGATTTAAAGATTACAAAAGGAGCATTGTAAAGCTTTTGTTGTAAGCAGTGGGTTCCTTGTCTAGTAGGATGAGGACCATCCCCCCACCCCCGACTCACAGGATAAAATCCAAGTTACCCCTGAAGATATTCCTGGCCCCCTCCAGCCAGCCACCATCCTGCATCTCCCACCCAGACCAACCTTTCGCCTAGATTCATGGTTAAGCGTCCATGATATTGAAGCTTATTGCACAGTAGGGTCTCTCCGGCATACTTCCCTAGACCTTCTTATTGCCTATCAGACATTTCCGGTACTTTTTTCCTGGGCTAACTTCCTCTTCATTATCGAGACTTGACTTTAGGAGGGACCCAGTGTGGGATGCAGTCATGATCTGCACATCCTTCCCTCCCAGTATACTTTGGGCTGTTTGAGGGTGTTGTCTGAAGTCTTCATTTTCTGATTCCTAGTGCTCACGAGGAGCTTCCTGGGGTGCAGGCAGTCAAGTGGTCAGCACAGGTATGCATGCACTTACGGATGAACGCGTGACAAGTCAGCAAACAGCAACCGCTCTTAGGGAAATGTTGCAATGGAGAACCTGTTGGATAATTATGTGATAGACATAGACGTCTCCTCCGTAATGTTCCAGTGGGAAAAATCCATCTGCTTAGATCCAGCGCATCCTTCCAGAGGGCTGACACCTGAATCTGGCAGTATCCTGGCTCAGAGTCAGGGCTGAAGTCACAGATGATGACCACTTGAACTTTCCGTTTATTCTGCAGCCTGGGCGTGCTAAAGCAGAGCACTTTCATTTGCAAACCATCGCATCTTCATTGTCTAAGCCGTATTTAACACAAATTGTCAAGGCACGTCACTCATGTAGATTTGAGAAGTGCCTGGACTGTAGTAATACTGAAATAACCATCTGTCGGGACACCTGGAATACTACTGTACTCAAAACATGCATCATTTTGACTCCAAGAAACTGCTGAGTATAAAACAAACAAACAAAATAAAATGAAAGAGGCAAGTCACTAGAAGGAAAAAGACTCCGAATTTGAGAAATACAACTTAAATTCATCCAAATCAGTTACCAGGAATAGTCTCTCAGGGCAAGGCTTAGTGTAGACTGACTGGAAGCTAATAATTGCCCATGTATAATACTCAATGGTAATCAGTTCAATAAATTGGTTTTTTTAAACTGCATGGATTTTTTTTCCAGTTCAAACTTTATTTAGAACATCCACTCTATGAAAACAAATTTTTCTTTTTAAATATAGTTCCAGGAGCTGGAGCGATAGTGCAGCAGGTAGGGCATTTGCCTTGCACGTGGTTGACCTTGCTCATGAGTGCTGGTTCAATCCTCAGCACTTCCAGATGGTCCCCTGAGCACTATCAGAGGTGATCCCTGAGCACAGAGCCAAAAGTAAGCCTGGGGTACTGATAGATGTGGCCCAAAACCCAAAATAAAAGTAAAATAATACGTGATTGCTTGCATAAGGACCCAACCACAAAAACACAGGGTTCACCTGAGTCAAAAAATGCATAATATATATGAATATTAATCAGAAAAAAACAGGGTTGCTCTATCAGAAACTTCAGAAGAATCTTTTCTCTCCTTTAATGGGCGTATTCCCCCATAAGCTTCTTTATGAGAAAAGTCTAATCTGAGTGTCACTCTGGTCAGACCATACCTCTACCAGGCGCAATTCTCATGTTGCAGCCCAATGTTTATGTTAAACATAAACTGAAATCAATTGTGTGCATTACTTTCCAATCATTTTCCTATAATAATTGCCTGAAACTAGTCTGAACTATACATCACATATTTAGTATTTCACATGATGCAAATAAACAGTTTTGGTGTTGTTTTGGTCAAGTTAGAAACAAGGATCTTAATTTTTCATGAAATACAAGAGTTGAAAAGAAAATAAGAGATTGGAACCAGAACACAAATGTATAATGGCAACTCCAGATGAGATGTCTAAAACTGAACACTTCCCATTAACTAACTGCTCTGAGAATGCAGGAAAAAATAAGAAATTTTTTAATTAAGATATAGTGATATATCCTAAAATTATTTAAATTTGAATGTATGGTCATAAAAAAAATTTCTATGTTGAAGGAAGTTTGAAAATGAACCAAATAGTCCAAAGAATCTCAAAACGATATGGTCTTAAAATTAACACCAAAAAATTAAACAAAACAAAATCCTCTTCCCAACTCTTCTAGAGTTAAGCTTAGGAACAATCATTATAGATATTTTAAACATTCCACATAAGAAAAAAAAAGGTATATTTTAGGAAATTTCTCTACTGAACTGTAAAAGTCAGCCTAATGTGATTGTGTTTCCAAGGTAGATTTTAATGATAAGAAAAATGATTGGGACAGAACCAGGGGAAAATATTAAAAATTTTCAGTATTCAATAGATAGATTAATTGGATGGATGATTTCAAAGCTAGTACTGAAAACCATAATGCCCAAAAGGAGATATATATATATATATATATATATATATATATATAGAGAGAGAGAGAGAGAGAGAGAGAGAGAGAGAGAGAAGAAAGTGCCTGCCATAGAGAAGGCACGCTGTGTGTGGGGCGGGTACAGTAGCCGGAGGGAAACTGGGGACATTGGTGATGGTAAGTGTACACTGGGGGAGAGATGGATATTGGGACACCATATATATAACTAAAACTCGATCATGAGCACCTTTGTAATTCTGTATCTCACGGTGATTCAATTTTAAAAAATAGTGGGTTAAACTCTAGTAGTCTCAGTGTAACTGGGAGTGACTCCAGACCCCAAGCATCAGTTGTTACTTGGAGCTCCCAGCTTTACATATAGTTTTTATACATTAAAAAGTACTAATAGGGGCCGGAGCAATAGCACAGCGGGTAGGGCGTTTGCCTTGCACGCGGCCGACCCAGGTTCGATCTCCGGCATCCCATGTGGTCCCCCAAGCACTGCCAGGAGCAATTCCTGAGTGCAAAGCCAGGAGTAACCCCTGAGCATCGCTGGGTGTGACCCAAAAAGCAAAAAAAAAAAAGTACTAATATATGTATAATGTGCAATATATAACAGGTGACCCAAAATAAAAAATAATATGACTTTATCTGTAGTATCTGGACATGGCAGACCCTCATGGAGACAGACACTTTGCATCTGCATCATTCCATTCTGTCTTTGTTCTCTGTGTCTACTTTCAAATAACAAAATTCTGGTCAAATTCTACCCAACCCGGGGATAAAATGTACAAGAATCAAGGAGAGGCCCTTTGGCTCAAAGCAAGAAAAATACCATCATGTTTTAAGTAAGAGGAGGACTTAATGTGTATTCTTGGGACTGGAGTGATATCACAGTTGGTAGGGCGTTTGCCTCACACGCGGCTGAACCAGATTCGATTCCCAGCATCCCATATGGTCCCCCAAGCACCACCAGGAGTAATTCCTGAGTGCAGAGCCAGGAGTAACCCCTGAGCATCACTGGGTATGACCCAAAAAGCAAAAAAAAAAAGTGTATTCTTAATATTAATTTATTAATTCCAATATTTAAAAACTCAAAAATTTATATAACCAAGCCAAAGTCAAAGAGTTATTGAAATGATATTATATTTTTATTTGTTTGGTTAACTTTTATCACAAAAACTTATTTGACTTATTTTTCAGTTAACTCATGCGTTTACTAAAATATTTTCAATTACATTTACATTATAGTTGTGGTCTATTTTTGGATAGGGCTGCTCTGGAGAATTGGGATTCAAGTTCTTATGAAATAATATATTGGAATGAAGTGGGGGGGAATGGAGATAATTTTGGAAGCAGGAACGCCTTCCTTGAATCTAAAAAAGACGCTGCAGTTTGAAAGGAAAGAAGGGAACTTATCAGATGAGTCTGGATGTTGATTCTGGGCAACTTGCCCCCTCTCGGAGAGGGCCAGCTGGCCTAGAATAGAAAGCAACAGAGCTGGCAGAGGGTTCAGCAAAGGGCAGCGTGTGTGAGACCAAGGACTTTGCGGGCGGTGCTAGGTCAGCCAATATCTACTGCATCAAAGACCTTCCCTAGCCACTGTCGGGTGCTAAACCCCCGGTTCCACCCGCTGACATCTCATGGGAACTTCGGAGCCTGTATCACGCATAGCAGTTGTTTACCAGGCAGTAGGAGGGACACTGATTCGTGACAATAGTGCCAGCGTGTGCTCACCCACCAGTGGTGAGGGGGTCCTGGACGACTGTCTTGTTGAAGGTGGGAGAGTTAGCACACCAAGAGTGGCAGAAGAGAAGAACTTACTCTCAGCAATTCTGGGTTGCTGGGGGTGTTACCCAGCTCAGTCACTCTCCAGACAAATGAGCCATCTCAGAGTCTGTCCATCTGACCTTCAGGTTCCCACGGGTCAGGGAAGGGAGGGGCGTTGCCCCCTGCCTGCAGCTTCCAAACCGCAGGTGCAGCCCGACAGCCCCAAAGGTGGTGATTGCCCCCAACCCTGCACTCTGCTTCTCTCTCTTTCTCGAGTCTGCCACCACCCTTCC
The DNA here is from genome assembly GCF_027595985.1 of Sorex araneus. Taxonomy (NCBI): domain Eukaryota; kingdom Metazoa; phylum Chordata; class Mammalia; order Eulipotyphla; family Soricidae; genus Sorex; species Sorex araneus. The sequence continues at coordinate 378,423,448 of NC_073303.1, forward strand.
AGATGGTAGGTCTGCAAGCTGAGAATTCCCAGATTTCTTATTGATTTAGCCTAAAATGTACTCTGCACCTGATACATCACTAACGTTTGCTAGGTTTAGTTGTAATCTGGTGGTCTGGTTAGATAAATTCTGGATCTCAGCTTCAGCCATGATGCTGGTGCATGTTTTAGAAATAAGAAGTCTGATTGTCAGGAGCAAATAATGACCTAAGGTGCCCTGGCAGAAAACAATCCCGGCTCTCCTGTAGTGCTCTGCCTTTCAGAGGGAGCATCCTCTACTCTTTACCCCAAATGTAACTGCCGTTTCCTTCTCAACAGGGCAGGGGCTGAGCCTTATGTCATATTCCTTCTTTTCCCTATTATTAGTAGGCAGGAAGTTCATCTCCACGTGAAACAAAGCACAAACCGGGTTCTCAACCTGAACATGCCTGAAATGGGCCAGATCCTTCTTTGTTGGGGAAGATTTCTGGCATACTATGAGATGTTGAACAATTCAAGGACCCCCAGTCTTTGACAATTAAATGGTGCCATTTCCAAATATCCCCCCTGAGTAATGAAACCACTAAGACCCACCACTGGTTATGATATGAAAAAAAGGTGTGTTATTACAGTATGATCTGAAAAATATGGTATGAAACAGACACGAAGCAATGGGGCATTGTCTTATAGATATTCTGCCTTTTAAGAACCGTTACTAAATCAAGTTGTGCAATTGAAAAATAATTTTTTTATTGTATTGGCAGATCAGTCAAGCGCTCGGAGAGTTGGCCTGGGCAGTGACTGAATGAAGAATAGAGAGAGACGGAGTTTCACTTACAGACCCAGGTGCCTCAACAAGAGTTCCAGTGCTTTCAGAAAGAGAGAACCTTACAGGCACTTTGGGTTCATGATAAATTCGATTAGCATTGTGCTTCCCATGCTTCTTGATTAAAATGCACAGTTTCAAAGACTCCAGTGTTTATTTATAGTGTGTTATTTATTGTCATTTATTGTGTGCAAATAAAGGCATTGAAAATTCTGGTTTTGGTTCATGATTTTAAGTGACTTCCAAAATTTTCAAAATTTGAGTGCAAGTCTCAGGGTCCTCCTGCCAGAGCTCAGGAAGCCTCTGTGTACTTCTTGAGCCACTTTCTTAGTCTGCATCATCTTTTTCCTCGAAACTACTGGAATGCCCACAGAGGAACAAATTCATATCCTTCTTATCATCCCTGGAGCAACGTTTGGATGTTTGCCTTATAAGCTAAGAGAGCCTTTGTCATCCCTCTAATAATACTGAGTTCTTAAGCACACAGAGCTAAAAGTCCTAGTGTTGTCATTTCTGGGAAAGAGGTGCAAGAAGTGGACCAAATGCTTAAAATTTCCAGTCAGAACCAACGAATGCCTGCTTAGTCAGGGGCCTCTGGATGCCTAAAACAGGAGTTTTAAACAATATAAAAACCTTGTATTCCCACATAGAGTATAAGCCCACTTAGGACACCGTGTTTGCTCTGCCTTTCTTCATCCATGGAGGTGTAGGGAGCTCCTTGCCCAAGTGAGAACACAGAACGATGCCTTTATATATATATATATATATATATATATATATGTATACGTATATATATATATTATTACTGAATCATCGTGAGAGGACTACAAAGCTGTTCGTGACTAGGTTTCAATCATACAATGTTCTAGCACACATCCCTCCACCAGTGCACATTTCCCAGCACCAATGTCCCCAGTTTTCTTCCCATACTCTCAAACCCCCCCACCTCAGCCTGCCTCTGTGACAGCTGCCTCTGTTGTCTCTGTCTCTCTGTCTCTGACTCTCTCTCTCTCTCTCTCTCTCTCTCTCTCTCTCTCTCTCTCTCTCTCTCTCTCTCTCTCTCTCTCTCCATCTCTTTAATCCAGGTATGGAAAAGGCAAGAATACCCACTGCCCAACTCTATCCCTCTCTCAAAGGCTGCCCGTGAATATTTATGAAAGTATATCACGTCATTGTTTCTGTTCTTCTCCCTTCCCACCAGTGTCTCAGTGGTCTGCCTTCTGACCAAGGAAGCCTATAACGAGTGTGTCTTCCCTGCAGCTGTCTCAAACTTATAAAGCCACGAGCATGGCTTCCAAAGACCCTGTCAGAGCAAACCTGGGCCTGAGAATGGAGAGGGCTCCCTGCCAAGTGCTCCTTTTGAAACAGAGCATTGGGTCCATGAGCATGTCGTTGCGGGGGGCTGCGGTGCTGGAAGGGCGGGGTTGGGACTTGCAGCTCGGGCTTCCCAGGAAGGAGGGGGGAGACGCTAAGGCCAGGGCTCCTTCGGGAGAATGCGTTCCCTTTAAGAGAACCTTCAGGAAACCCAAGTCGGACGAAAAATAGACATACCATAAACTAGGACTAATACTTAGTCCTCTTTACTTCTTTAATAGAACTAAAATTTAGTCTCCTGCGAGTGTGAGAAAGGTGCTGTCTGCGTCAGCGCGGGCTGCTGGAACCCGCACTCTGGGCTGTCCCCGTAGACATTTATTTTCTCGCAGCTCTAGAGGCTGCTATAGGATATCACTGGTTCGTCCTTTCTCCCTCGCCACAAAGAGTTCAGGCATATCTGGTAATAATCTCTCAACTGTTCTAGACTACATTGGTATGTCCTGCTCCCCTTGCCACTAGGAGCTTAGGTATATCAGGCACGCCCATCAAGGTGCTCCCGAGTCACTCCCATTCCGTAATCACTTCTATGCTCTCTTCCCCAACTAGTTAATCAGCTTTTCCCCTAATCAGACTCTATTAATTTGTAAGGTCAGACCTTGCTAGGACAGTGAACTTGTATTGTAAGTTAATATTGCCTTTTCTCCTCTCCTTATGTTTTCTGAATAGTTTACTTTAGAGCAATGTCCTTTTTGTATGGACAAAGAAAGACAGTTGTTAATATGCTTTGGTAACATGGGATTTAATTGGCTTCGAATATTATTCACTTCCGAGCATCTGCTTTCTCGACCTAAGCCTCATCTGCCCTTACTTCCTTGCACCCCCAAAAGCAGGGTCCCGGCGAGGGACGGGACAGACCCAGGGCAAGCGGTGAGTTATCTGTTACCCTGGTATCGAGATGGGCCTGGCCAAAGCACCTAATGCTTAACTATATGTTGAGAGCTTGGTCATGGACATGTCATGTCATGATCCAAAAGAAACAATGAGACTAGGACTCTGCTAGGGATAGGAAAGACTAATCTGGCCTGAGCACTGTAGTCTGAGATCGAGATGACCCCAGGACAGCAATTCTATAAGCTTAATGCATCTCTTGCTGTGTCCATACAAAATGATTAATGTTGTAAATACTTATATGTTAGTTGGACAAGGAGAGGAGAAACACACCCATGGGATTCCGCTCTTGGGTGGGTGTCCTGCTGAAAGAGAATCTGTCCTAGAAGAGGCATCCCCTGAGGGAAAGAACTTTACCCTATTGATTGTGACCACCCCTATGTGTATGCCCCAACCCCTCATGCTGGGGGATTTAACTAGGCTGAAAGAGTGGGCTGGGGGTGAGTCCCAGTGCCAGATCTGGAGAAGCTAGATCGAGATCCAGATCCAGAGGAGAAAGAATGAAGTAGCATGGGGGAGGAAGAAGCAGGAGGAGAATCAGAGGAGAATGGAGATGGGAATGGAATAAACTGCAACTGAGACCAACCAGCCTGGCTCTGTTCCTTCCTTTGCCTGCCTCGTCATCGCCATCAACCTACCCTGGGGTGGGGGAAACGGCTGGAGACTACAGAACGCAGGCGGCGGGAAAGATAGAGATCCGCTGCCCAGTGCCCAAGGTGCGGTGCCCTCCTCTCCCCTTCCTTTTTGTGTTTTTACACAGCTGCAGTCTGAGGTGAGGGGTCGGCGGGCTGCTTCTGGTGGGAACTGCGTCCTGGCTCGTAGCTGAGCAGCCACCTCTCTGCAGAGAGAGGAGGCATTCTGCATCTCTGGCATCTCTCCGAAGGTCCATGGTCTTGTCCTTGGAGGGCGGTTGGTGGGGGAGGGGAGTTCTCCCTTGAGACCTTCCCAAGCCCTTCTTCCTACTATCATCCCCTTCAGGAACAGGACTTCAGAGTAAGGATTCTAGGACAGAGGTTTGGTCTGTGACCAAGACTCTACAATGAATTAGGTTTCTTCCTGTAGCACTCTGGAAGCCGCCGGTCCCGGGGGGTGCTGGGAGGTGGGGCAACTCCGTGAATCCCGTGCTCTGCTGTGTCTCCCCTAACTCCCTGCTCGTGCTTGAGCCCCGTGATCAACCCTGTGGGACAGTGCCCTGGTGATTAGTCACTCCCTCGGTCTCTGCTGTCCTGTCCTGCCTCAGCACCCGTGAAGGCCCCAGCGGTGCCGTGGTCTGTATCCCCACGGTGCCACGCTTCGTTTATTTCTCTGTCACCGTCACGTAGAAACATGTCTGGCACGAGGCAGACACTCAATTTTTAAAAATCTGTTTAATGAATGAAAACGAGGGACCATATTTTTAAACCAGAGACAAAAATTCCCATTTCTCCACGTGGTGACATGTTCTCCACCGAGATTCCATCGCAGCAGCACCGAGTCACACAAACGCTGCTCACTTGCCCTCCAGCTTCCCTGTGTGCGCTTCCTTCTCGTGGCCATGACACAGTTGTGTGTGACATAACTATGTGTGGGTTGGGGTGGCTTTTCCGCTCTGCATGCACGCGCCTTGTGAAATGATTCCCACCATAAGGCCCACGAGAAGCTTCCTCTCCCCACTCCGTCAGCTTGTTCTGCGGAGGGAACACGGACTCTCCGCCAGCTCTAGCTCTCCGGTGCCCGTGTGAGATCCTTAACTGCGATCTAGTTCACTAGGTCGGACCCCAGGAACTTATGCGTCTTGTATCTGAACGCTTCTCCCGGTAGCCAGCATCTCGTTTCTTTCCTCTACCACCCAGGACAATCCCATCTCTGCCCTCAAAGTCCCACTGAAGCTCCACATGTACATGAGCCCAAACAACATTTCTTCCTGCATCTGGCTCATCTCCCTCGCCTCTCTGTCCCCCAGACTAACTGCATCACACATGTTTTCTTTTTGATTACCAAATAATATTCCATTATGTGTATACACACACACATAATCTTTATTCACCCATATGTAATAGGACCCTTTGGTGTTTTCATGTCTTACTTATTAAAAAAAAAAATGTTTCAATGACCAAGAGAGCACTGATAGCTCTTTGAGATCCTGATGTTATTTTTTTTTTTTAATATAGACTCAGAGGTAATTACGTGGATTACGTGGTAATTCTACTTTCACTTTTTTTCTCTTTGAAATCCCCATAGTGTTTTCCAGGATGGTTGAACAGGTGTCGGTTCCCCAGCAGTGCACAGGGGGGCTTGTCTCTCCACAGCCCCTCCCATACCCCCACCCATCTCTGATAGCAGCTGTGCCCACAGACAGGGGTGAGCTCACGTGGGTAAGAAGTAGGATTTTAAATTAAACTTAACATGTTCTATGTGTGATCTGTTTCAAAAGAAAGTGTCTGGAAATGTGTATACTATCACATGTGTATCAATAGATAGATATTGGCATTCCTTATTTCGTTTAATTCCACTGCAGCTAGCTGTGAGCACAGCCTTAGGCTCTGTCCGATGCTCCTGAGAAACTACAAGGAGCATGTAGGAAAAGGGGAGCAGTTTTATGGCATCAAAGAGCTCATTGTCTCTGTGATATCTGCTCACGTTTGAGGGAAAAGCTACTCTACCGAAGGGTAATTATAAAATGCATTTTCTCTAGCTTACAACTTTTGATAACTACACATTTAAAAAATGCCTTCTAGTAATGAGACGGATACATGCAACAAAAGATTCTGTGTAAAGGACAGCACTCTTTCCCCAGAACAAAAGCCACGTTTCGATTTCTTCCATCCCCCTTTCAGGTGTTAAACTATAAAGCAGTCTACAGCAATCAAATAAGTTTTTATTCCCTTTCAAGTCCCCATTTATGTTTCCTCTGTCACTCCTCAAACCATGGCAGGAAACACTGGATATTAGAGTGATGGCAAGGCAGGGCAATGAGAATGAGGAAAAGCTCGGTCCAGCGGCTATAGCCGTCTCAGGCCGGCAAATGCACTGGAGAGGGACGAAATGGTTCCATATAGAATGACATTGTTCAGGAAATCAAAGCAATTATGAGCACTGGACACTCAGCATTGTGAGTTGGATAAGTCTACTTTTAAAAATAACTGTTAAAAGCTTTATAAGTTCCACTGAGATGAACGTGAAGTGTTCTTGGGCCCTGAAAACTTTATCAACTGTTTCGTGGCTGGGATGTGGTAGAACTCATTCTTTGCATTTGTGAGGTCCAAGGTTTAATCCCAAAAGAAAGGAAATTTAAAAAGGAAGGAAGGAAGGGAGGAAGGGAGGGAGGGAGGGAGGGAGGGAGGAAGGAAGGAAGGAAGGAAGGAAGGAAGGAAGGAAGGAAGGAAGGAAGGAAGGAAGGAAGGAAGGAAGGAAGGAAGGAAGGAAGGAAGGAAGGAAGGGAGGGAGGGAAGGATAGAGGGAGGGAGGGAGGGAAGGAAGAGAGGGATAGAAGGAGGGAGGGAGGGAAGGAAGGAAGGAAGGAAGGAAGGAAGGAAGGAAGGAAGGAAGGAAGGAAGGAAGGAAGGAAGGAAGGAAGGAAGGGAGGGATAGAGGGAGGGAGGGAGGGAGGGAGGGAAGGAGGAAGGGAGGGAGGGAAGGAAGAGAGGGATAGAAGGAGGGAGGGAGGGAAGGAAGAAGGGAAGGGAGGGAGGGAAGAAGGGAAAGAAAACGGGAAGGGAGGGAGGGAGGAGGGAAGGAAGAAAGGAAGGGACGGAAGGAGGAAGGGAGGGAGGGACTGAGGAAGGAAGGAAGGAAGGAAGGAAGGAAGGAAGGAAGGAAGGAAGGAAGGAAGGAAGGAAGGAAGGAAGGAAGGAAGGAAGGAAGGAAGGAAAGAAGGAAGGAAGGAAGGAAGGAAGGAAGGAAGGAAGGAAGGAAGGAAGGAAGGAAGGAAGGAAGGAAGGAAGGAAGGAAGGAAGGAAGGAAGGAAGGAAGGAAGGAAAGAAAGATGGATGGACTTAAAATTAAGAAAGGGTTTAAAGAGCATGCAGGCTTCTGTTAGAAATTGTATAGTCGTGAGAATCAGGGCAAGGGAAAGCCAAGATAATTTATCACACATGATTCATGGGGGAGACCCTTGAGAAATAAAAGTGCCAGGGGCAGCCTGTGGCCAAGTTTTGTTTCTGTAGAAGCAAAATGTACACAGATTTCCAGGAGGTGTCAGCAAACTGGCCTCAGGTTCATCTGAGGAGCCAGGAAAAGCAATTCCAGGGAAAAAATTCCAGTGGTCAGAGACCTACACAGTAAAAACAAAAAAGGAACAAACCATGCAAGAAGGCATAATGCAAGAAAAAAATATTATATAATCCTGTAAAAATACACGTTTTAATTTGGTGATAGATTAAATATGTCAAAAAAAACTATGATGAATAATCTAATTTGTGTAATTTTAATTCTGAAATCCTCTTATTCTAAATAGTGCCCTATTTTTATAGGTAACAGCCTCTATAAATTTTCTTTTGCCAACTTTCTTTGGTAGCTTTTTGTCATTTGCAATAACGAAATGTAGGAAGTCTCTGTTTGAAATTAATATCTTCCTTGTCAAATAAAACCTCAACAGAAAGTATTTGTCTTTCAAGCTGCATCTGATCAAGGTGAAGAGTCGCCAACCTGTGGCTAGATATGTGTAGAAAGGTATGGTCATGTGTGTATCACTGTGTGCATGTGTGCTCATGCGTGTGTAAAGGGGTGTGTTGGTGGATAAATGCATGTATATGGCTTATCCATGTGCATGTACATGTGTGTTTGTACATGTGAGTCTATCTGTGGGCTTTGGGGTGGGGAAGTCTAAGTGAGCATGTGCAAACTCACCTCCTTTCCTTACTTTCAAGGTAAATTCATCTTTTCTGATTGTTTCCTTACTCACTAGGATCTGTTTCCTCTCCCGTTTACAAGTACTTGGTGACGTCATGCATGTATTTAGGGGAGAATTGAGTAAGTGAGTCGCAGTTTGTGGTGAAGACACATGCAAGTAAGCCACATGTTGGGTAGGGGCCACTGTAGGGGATCTGTAGTGTGTCTGTCAGGCAAAGAGGCTCCAGAGCACTGGTCCTTTGGGGCATGTGGGCCTCCACCTCGGGCGGACACAACCCATCCCCAAAGCCCGAAGTCGGGCTGGCGCAGGATTAGCCATCAAAGTCAGCTCAAAGTTACCCTATTGTGCTCATGCTGTCAATTAAAACTCCTCTCCCAAAATAATTTGGCAAAACAGAAATGAATGCAAATCAGTCTCTCCTCGCAGCTAACTATTAGACAGTTTCACCACCTACTCCTGTGTGCTGCTATTTCAGGGCTCGGAGGCAGAGGGAGACCGTTGGAGGATTACATAACTCTAATCGTGGAGCTAGGCCATAATTCCTGAAGTTTCTACCTTCTTCTCGGAGAATCATTTCCACAGTCGTGTCCATGAGAAAGCTACCAAGTAGCCCAGACATAATGAGGTGCTAAGATCATTTCTTCGGGAAAAATAAAAGACAACTTTCATTTGCCTTTCTTCAAAGTTATTACAGCAATTCAAGAAAATAATTACAGACTCTGATCTCAGGTTATTAGATGATCCCAGTGACTATAAGATTGTGGCCTGAATTTTCTGCATTAAAGTTTTCCTTCAGCCCAACTCTTCCCTCATGCCCCCTATAATGCCTTATGCAGAATATCCCATACAAAATGCCCCATGCAAAACAGTGCACAGAACATATCTTTAGAAAATGTTCCAAGATTATATCCCTTACATAGAGTTCCCAGACCATGTCCCTCACAGAGCACTCCACAGACCATGTCCCTCACAAAGCGCTCCACAGACCATGTCCCTCACAGAGCACTCCACAGATCATGTCCCTCACAGAGCACTCCACAGATCATGTCCCTCACAGAATGCTCCACAGACCATGTCCCTCACAGAGCACTCCACAGATCATGTCCTTCACAGAGTGCTCCACAGACCATGTCCCTCACAGAGCGCTCCACAGACCATGTCCCACACAGAGTGCTCCACAGACCATGTCCCTCACAGAGTGCTCCACAGACCATGTCCCTCACAGAGTGCTCCACAGACCATGTCCCACACAGAGCGCTCCACAGACCATGTCCCTCACAGAGCACTCCACAGACCATGTCCCACACAGAGCGCTCCACAGACCATGTCCCTCACAGAGTGCTCCACAGACCATGTCCCTCACAGAGTGCTCCACAGACCATGTCCCTCACAGAATGCTCCACAGATCATGTCCCTCACAGAGCGCTCCACAGACCATGTTCCTCACAGAGTGTTCCACGGACCATGTTCCATACAGAGTGTTCCACGGACCATGTTCCTTACAGAGTGTTCCACGGACCATGTTCCTTACAGAGTGTTCCACGGACCATGTTCCTCACAGAGTGTTCCACGGACCATGTTCCTCACAGAGTGTTCCACGGACCATGTTCCTCACAGAGTGTTCCACGGACCATGTTCCTTACAGAGTGTTCCACGGACCATGTTCCTTACAGAGTGTTCCACAGACCATGTTCCTCACAGAGTGTTCCATGGACCATGTTCCTTACAGAGTGTTCCACGGACCATGTTCCTTACAGAGTGCTCCACAGATCATGTCCCTCACAGAGTGTTCTGCAGACCATATTCCTTACAGTCTTCCACAGATCATACTCTTACAGACTCTACAGAAACTCCACAGATCATGTGCCTTATACAATATTCCACAGATAATCTCTTTGAACAGAATGTTCTACAGATCTTGTCCCTTACATTATTTCACAGATCATGTTCTTTACAGAATATTCCACATATCATGTTCCACACAGAACCTCCACAGGTCATTCCTTACAGAATGTTCCAGAGATAATTCGCTTTACAGGACATCCTATAGATAATATCTCTTACAGAAAATTTCACATAAAGTGCTCCATTCTGGATGATTCATACTTAGTATGCCCCTTAGAATGTCACAGAATATCCCAAACAGAATGTCTTATGCAAAATCTCCATACAGAATGACATAAGTAACTTTACTTGCCAAAGAAAATGCTCACTCATCCAGACACTAAGTAGGTTTCAAAACTTCTAACCATCTTATTATCTGCATTTGGCCTGAGCTCCTTACAGAGGAGTTGTATTTTATAAGTCTTGCATTTTCTTGAATATACTAACATCATGTCAGTAGGAAAAAAATGTAGCTATAAGCTGATGAAACAAATAAAATCAGTTAAAACAACTCCATTTGTTTACAAATATCTAAAAAAAGATGAACATGTTATCAAGGAGAAAATGAAATTGCGAAACTACAATAAATAGTATGGTGCTAGCATCTAAATAGACATATAGTTTAATGAAACAGGAAAGAGAGCCAAAAATAAGTTCCTCTGTATACAATCAACTCATATTTGACATGAGATCCATAAACATTCAATGGGAATAGATTGGAATCTTTAATTATAAAGAAAAGTGGCTAAATAAATGGGGAAAGTGAACAATAGCTTATAGAATGAAATTGGACCTCTATCTTAAAGTACACAAAAAAATTAACTTGAAATGTAGTAAGACTTAAATAAAAAACCTGAAACCATAAATCCCCTAGAAACATGAAACTCTCCTTAATATTAGTTTTAAGAAATCTTCTTTGATATGATGCAACCTCATAAGCAACAAAAAAAAAAAAATAAACTAGCAGGAATCATCAAACTAATAAGCTTATGTAAACTCAAATAAACAATAAGAAATGAAAAGGCAGCCCCAGGATAGAAAGAAAATATTGGCAAATAATTTCTCCAGTAAAAGATTAACATTCAAATATACTAATAAATTCATACAAATCAATAGAAAAATAGAAGAGGTGATTTAAAATGGGCAGAGCTCCTGAATTGACATTTTTCCCCAAAGAAGATACACAAATATTCAATAAGTACATGAAAAGATGCCCAAAATTACTAAGCATCAAGAACATGCAAACATACAATGAGATCTCATCTCACACCTGTGTGAATCACTGTATCAAAAAGACAAAGCACAAATGTTGGAGAGGACATGGGGAAACGGAACAGTTGGTGGAAATGTAAACTGCTGTAATCTCCCTAAAAAATAGTCTGAAGTCTCCTCGAGAAATAAAAATAGAGCTCCCATATGATCAGCAATCTCACTTCCGGCCTGCTTTATTCTCGAAGGAAGTCAAATCCAAGAGAGATACCTGCAAGCCCATGCTCACTGCATTCTTATTCCTAACAGCCAAGAGACAGAGACAGGCCAGCATCTGCCTCCAGAACGAACGCCTGAGAAAATAGGACTTAAACCTAGAGTTTCACATTGCATGCTCAGGAAAATCAGGAAATGGCTTCTTTCAGGAACGGCGATGTGGCAGAGCCCAAGAAGGATTCAAATAGAAAAGTCTACCCAAGGCTTCGATCCACGGGGCCATGTGTTTCCTTCTCTGCCGCCAGGTGTCCACTCAGTGATGCCCACCAGGTCCCCCAGTGCTCCGGCCTGCCCCTTTCTCTGGAGGAACTGCGTAACAGTGGATTTTTTAATTGCCAGCAATGGGCTTCCTTCCCTTGTTTCCCACTTCTCCTGGGTTATTTTTAAAGAATAATGAACCCAGATGACTCACCCCAGCCCTGCAGGAAAGGAACAAACCTAAGTGACATTAATGTATGGTTTGCAAAGTCAACTTTTGAGAACTGTTATCCTACACTATTTTCTCCCCCTTGAGAGGACCTTCCTTCCACTTCCCTGCCAAGATGAGGAAAAGACGCTACCTGTCCAGGCACCGGCAGGGAGAGCCCAGAGGAGGGACACACAAACGTTCTGTCTGTTCTTTCTTGCCTTTGTGAGAACTCCTGAGTGATTTCCTCGGAGTCGACTTGTGCTACCTGTTTCTTTAACCTCTGCCTTTCCCTGTATCTTCTTTTTTCCCTTAATTCTAAGTCCATTGAACTATTCTTTAGAGCTACAAATGAGGCCGTGCACTGTCATTTACTAATTATTTGACCTGGAGCTGCCCAGGGTGCCCGGCCCAAGACAGCTAAACGCTCAGCAACATTGTTTGCCTCCCCTGGGCATCAGCTCCACGACAGTTCTCAGACTTCCCAGAGTTGAGTATGGCCAGCGGTGTCGGCCAAGCTAGTATAGGCCCTGTTCATATCCAGTTCGTGGAAACCTCGCCCTCATCATCTTCTACCTCCATCCTTCCAAGATCAGAGACTCTAGTCAGGGATCCTGAAGCCTGTGGGGATGACCCAATCATAATATTATTAAAAAATAAAATAAAATAAAAAAGCACTGCTTTCTGAAACTCAGCAGGAGCCCCTGGACAGCTCTATGCATGCAGTCAGTCTGGTAATAATTGAGAAGGAAGCTCACTCTTTCCACCGAGCTCCACCAGAGAGAGTGCTGCTGTGTTGACTGCTCTTGGCCCGCGTTAGCTGGGAGCTGAGAAAGAAAACACTTCAAGGTAAATTGGCCAGCTTCCCAGCAGAGATCAAAGGGAGGCAACCCCCTAGGTTAGAGTGGACATATTTGGGAAAGCCACCTGCCGAGAGGAAGAGCGAGGGGAAGAGTTCGGGTGTGTGCTGCCTCCAGCCACAGAGGCCCAGTGAAACTCTTCGGTGAACTGAAGCTGCTCAGGTCGATAGCAAAGTTTGCTCAACGTTGCAGCAAAGCCGAGAATGTTCAGTATAGTCGGTGCTGTTTGCACAGAGCACTACGGGGCCAGCAAGCAGCAAACAGATTAGCTGGACGGACAAGCTCTGAAACAAATCCTGGGTATAGCTCTCAGATTCATGGACCCAACAGTAGCCAGGGTGGGAGAAATCTACCGAGCTGGAGCAAGGTTCCTGGCACAGAGCCGAGAAGCCCAGTTTTTGGGCTGGAGAGATAGCACAGCGGGTAGGGCATTTGCCTTGCATGGGGCCAACCTGGGTTCGATTCCCAGCATCCCATAGGGTCCCCTGAGCACTGCCAGGAGTAATTCCTGAGTGAAGAGCCAGGAGTAACCCCTGTGCATTGCCAAGTGTGACCCCCCCCTCAAAAAAAAGAGAGAGAGAGAGAGAAGCCCAGTTTTCACTCTTTGTGCTTTGCTTTGAGCCTCCAGCAAAGAACACACTCACCAGGGTGCCCACGTGGACAAAGAGACCAAGGACACACAACAGGACCAAAAGATTTCTTCACCACCGAGCACACACGCCTCCGGGTCCTGGCGAGGGCCATGTGCGTGTTCAACCAACACGGGAATAGAGTTGAACATTGGCAGAAGGCACAAGTGGGTGATAATTTGATCATAAAAGCGTTTCCTCCTGCTGTGCACATCACTGGGCTGCTTGAGTCTGGGGCTCTTCTGGCCACCAGTGAGTTCCGTGGGCAAAAGAAAGGTTCCTTCCTCTTGCAATGACCCATAGAAACACCCTTCCATGGTCTTCCCTCTCTTTCCCTCTGCTGCTCCGTACAGAAGATTTCTTAGAGCCACAGTGCGAGGGTGTTGGGGTCCCCAGAGCCCCACTGCAGGCTGATCGCCCAAAGTCCATATTGCCGCACAACTGGGAAATGACTCTATCTGTGCTAACGCTCTGAGGGAGGGGAACAGTCGAAAGGACAGTAAGACTGGGCTGCCAGATAAAGCTCTGCCTCTAAAGCTGAAAAGAGGTGATTGAAAAGAGAAGTTCTGTGCTTGGATGTGAACACAGGAATTCTTAGACGTGTGCAACCCAAAAGTGTTCTTAGGAATCTGCAACCTGATTTGGTCCCTTGGAACTTTTTCAAATGACTGTAATTTATTGTTATTATTGTTGTTTACCCCCGTTCCAGCAGAGATGCTTCCCAATTATAACAAAATACAAGAACAATGATCTTATATCTGATAATCTAATAAATAGAATCTTTTAAAAAAATTTATTAGTGAATCACCATGAGGTACAGTTATAGACTTATAAACTTTCGTGTTTCCATTTCAGTCATACAATGCTCAAGTACCCATCTCTCCACCAGTGCCCATTCCCACCACCAAATGATCCCAACATCCCTCCCACCACCCCCACCCCATCTCCTCCACACCACCCCGCGTCTGCGGCCGGGCATTCCCTTTTGCTCTCTCTCTCTCTCCTATAAACAGGATCCTTATTCTGCTTAGAGCACTGTACCCACACCCAGGTATTGAGTCCCCTAGATGCCCGTCATAATGACAGACACAGGTCAATGGATAGCGTGTGCTTTTCATTTTTGTACATATTTAAACTTTCCAAAAATGGGAACAAGTTGCAAACTGAAACTTGCTTGAGATGGAAACCTTTTCTTATTTTCTACATCATTGTGCCAGTGATTAATGATCAAGGAACAAACACCAGGAGGAAGAGTGGGAGAGCCTCCCCCATAGAAACTCTAACTTCTATGAACAGCTTGGATTTCTCTCCTAGCTAAGCCCTCCTGCGATATTTGAACATCACGTACAGATGGGATTGCAGATTCGGGTACAGGAGAGCACGTCGAGGGTTATCCAACGGGATCGCGTGTCTAGTCCAAGTACACCCAGCAGGAAAAGGGCAGTGCTCCAGGTCGACATTAAGGTGAATTCCAAAGCTGCCATTTTCACTCTTGGAGGGTTGTACGTCTCTTTAGCTAATAAAATTACGAGTGATTTGCATCCTAGCTTCAGCAATTCTTGTCAAAATCCCACTGTTACTTGCCACTTCTGCTTTAAAAGATTGTAGCTCTAGTTAGTACTCCCAAAGACGTTCCGAGGAGTCCACTTTTTGCATGGGCGTGTCATGCTACAAATTTGATCATCTGCTGCTTAAGGCTACATTGTCGTCAATTCAAAGGCCTTCCCTTGCCCTGATTGCAAATATTGTCTTCAACTCGCTCTCCAGATTTGGACATCCTATTCCACTTTATATTTCATTGTCGGTTTTGTTCCAGGACTTTAAAATCCTCTTCCAAGTGTCTTCAAATAGCAAATAGCAAGGAAATATTTCAGGCAACAGCAATAATCCGTGACCACAAATAGCTTCAGCAAAGTTGCTAAAGCCAGAGAGAATGTAGGAATATTATCCTCCTCTCCAGAGAGGGGAAATAAATATTTCAATTGCAAAGGGAGCAAAAGCTGAGAACGGCCTGGAAGGAAGCTGTTTACCGGCCGCTGTTCCACTGGAAGGTGAAATTCTTTTCCCATCTGTTAAAAAAGCACTGAATTATTTTACTCTAGGAAAAAAATATGGAACATAAGCAAAGAGGTTGCTATGGATCTCAAAAAATGTTTAACATGGTGATTTGAATTTGTAGATGTAAATGCATAGGGAAATATATAGAATTTTCAGTGCCTGGACTAATGTGAAAAAAAAATTATTATAAATGACTAAAGACCGGTCCTGCTTTAATTTTTTCTTACTTTGTCCTTTTCTGCACCCAAGTCACAGTGTCGGAAGTTGGTGGGATTTCGTAGGCTGTGAATATATTTTCCAGCCCTCAGGGAAGATACTTTTCTATGGGTTAACCTGCCTCTAACCCCTGTCTCAAATTCTTCATTAGAATTCTTGGGTTCACAACCAATTCATTTTCTCCAGATGCAGTAAGTCTTTTGCTGAAGCTCAGGAACTGTGTATTTTAGCGACTTACGGATTTCCTTGCTATACCTTCACTAGCTAAACTGTTGGGCTGCTTTTAATCTTTACCCAGGATTCAACCCACTGAGAGTGGATATGCAGCTTACCGTGGAATTTCCTTTCGGTTAATAGTAAGTGAGAAGACGACTCTGGTTTCACCCTTGCGATCTGGACTCCAGTAAGGCCAGCAGGGCCCATCGTCAGTCCACTCCCATCACTGAGCCAGGCTCCATCCTCTCTCTGTGGTACCCTCATTTCTGCCTTCCATGATGTAACCGATGCTCAGCTGCTCCCCTCTCAGGCCTGTCTCTCTTTCCACTCGCTTCCATTCACCCGAGCTTGCTTTCCACACAGAGCCTCTGAACACCTATAAATCCCTGTCTCAGACCTGTCTAACCTCTAACCTCTAACCTGAGCAAGCACAGTTGTTCATCAAGTCCTTCCCACAATCCTCTCCGGCTTCCCACACGCATCCTCTAAGAAAGAAGGTCAAAGATTTCCCTCCATTTCGTGACCTTCCTGAGCCATGGTTTCCTCACCTCTGCTGTAAAAAGAAATACCAGTGTTGCCTTTCTCACTGGTCCGAGGAACACACGGGTTACTTAACTGCTCCACACGTCCTGGCCAACCCCGGGCAGAACCCATAAGAGACTCTAAACCCTTTCATCTGTAACACACTGTTAATTAAACCACGTTCACGTGTGAGCCACCAGTGGTCTGGGTCGCTCTCAATGTGCTAAAACAGGGATGACGTCGATCCCTTCCTCCTGACTTTAATGTGAGGTTTAATAAGGAGCACTGCTAATTGCAGCGTCTGATACCTAATCAGGATGCTCCCCCGTCCCCAAGTGCTCTCGTGGTCTTCCCTTGGGAAGCTCCAGCAGAGAAACCACAGTGAGCACTTAGTGGAGTGCTAACTCCAGGGGGTTACTTCCCTTGACCCTGAGATCCCCATTCTCTGTTGCGCTAATCATTTGTTTTTATAAGTTTCCCTAGTGCGCCCACAGTGTCCAGCTCCTAGACTCCGTACAATGCTCCGAGCCATCACAGTGGTGACAGACGGGCTCCACTTTCTGTTCTTTCCCATCCTGTCCCGGGATGGGGTGGAATTGCATACAGCAGTACAGATATTAAGCTTGAAACTGCAGAAACTTTCCTAAGCGCACTCAGACCCCGGTAGCTGACCCCAGGGTCCAGAGCAGAGACCTAGCTATGACTCTTCCTCAAAGAACAGGGACAGCAGAGAGGACCCTGAACCAACCAGGTCCCTTGGCTAATACCACAGTAATGACTCTCCTTAAACATCTCTGGTTCTTCCTTGCCAACCACAGGCAAAGACTCCTAAAGACTAGTTAACAATTGTTGTTTAATTTTCCCCCTAAAATAACTAAGTGATACTGGACGTATGCTCATCTTCTCTAAATCACAATTTTTCAAAATATCCCCCCTGAAATTTCCTCTTCATAGCAAAAAGCACGTGGTTGGGAACCACACTGCATGCATGAGACTACTCGGTCAAGATCCAGACTCAGGCCGTTCAGTTCCTGCTGACGAGACCTGACTTAACTTCTTCATCATTTCTTTAACGGGTAAGATTTGTCTCGCCATTAGTGGGTTGTCTTTTGTCACCTCAATGCATCATTGGTGAAATTCAGCTTTACCCTTCAACCAAGAAACTCACAGCCTGTGTTTATTGAACGAATATCAAAGTAAGTCAGCCAAACTGGAGCCAACGGGGTGAACAGATCTGAGAACACTTTGAACCTCATAAATTGGGTTACAGGTACTAAGTATTAATTTTAGTATCATTAGGACATTTCAGGGAAGAATATCGCCTTATAATCAATGCCAAAATGTCTAGAATACATCCTTAAAAAAGAAAAAAACCTTCTCTCCCCATGAGTAACCTGGCTACGCAATGAGCACAAAAGCAAGCAGAGGGGAAATTATGAAATGATTTTCTCTGGATCATGAGTTACTCCAATTTTCCTTTCTTAAAGATTAGTGACTTGGGATGTTTTTACATGACACTTTTTCTTCAGCATGCCTAAGTACTGCTGATGGCATTTGGGCACAGATGCGTCCCTGGTTCAGCTTTTAGCTGACCCGTGTTCAAAATGCACACTCCTCTCCCCCCTCATCTCTCCTGTTTGCTGTGAGACAGAGTTAGATTTCATCCAACAAAACCACTCTTTGTCGTACAGCAGGTACGGCACTTGCCTTGCAACCGTTTGACCCGAGTTCAACCCCTGGCACTGCATATTGTTGTCCAGCACTTTCAGGAGTGATCCTTGAGCACAGAGCTAGGAGTGATCCTTAAGAACCTACAAGTATGACCCCGAAACAGCAACAACAAAAAGAGAAAAAAAAATTTTTATTTTATTGAATCACCGTGAGATAGTTACAAGCTCTCACGTTTGGGTTACAATCACACAATGAACAAACACCCACCCCTCCACCAGTGCACATTCCCCACCACCAATATCCTGGGTATACCCCCCTTTCCCACCCTCCCCCTGCTTCCATGCAGACAATATTTCCCATACTCTCTCTCTACTTTGGGGCATTATGGTTTGGGGTACAGATATTGAGAGGTTATCATGTTTGGTCCTTTATCTATTTTCAGCACATATCTCCCATCCCAACTGATTCCTCCTGCCATCATTTTCTTAGTGATTCTTTCTCTATTCCAGCTGTCTTCTCCCCTCCACTCATGAAGCAGTCTTCCAGAAATGGGTCAATCCTCCTGGTCCTTGTATCCACTGTTTTGGGGTGTCAGCCTCATGTGATGTTATTCTGTACTCCACAAATGAGTCCAGTCCTTCTATGTCTGTCCCTCTCTTTATGACTCATTTCACTTAGCATGATACTCTCCATATCTATCCATTTATAAGCAAATTTCATGACTTCATCTCTCCTAACAGCTGCATAGTATTCCATTGTGTAGATGGACCAAAGTTTCTTGAACCAGTCATCTGCTCTAGGGCACTTGGGTTGTTTCCATATTTTGGCTATTGTGTACAGTGCCACAATGAACATATAGGTACAGATGTCATTTCTACTGTGCTTTTTTGCATCTTCAGGATATATTCCCAGAAGTGGTATTGCAGGGTCAGATGGAAGCTCAATTTCTAGTTTTTGAAGGACTGTCCATATTGTTTTCCAGAAAGGCTGGACCAGTAGGCATTTCTACCAACAGTGAAAGAACATCCATGCCAGCACTGGTTGCTTTTGTTCTTTTGAATTTGTGCCAGTCTCTGTGGTGTGAGATGATATCTCATTGTTGTTTTGATTTGCATCCCGATGACTAGCCCTGAAATTCATATGGAGCAATAAACCCCCACAAATAGCTAAAGCAAACTTTGGGAAAAAGATGGGTGGCATCACTTTCCCCAACTTCAAACGCTACTACAAAGCAGTAGTAACTAAAACAGCATAGTATTGGGCTAGAAACAGACCTGCAGACCAATGGAACAGAAATGAATATCCTGTCACAGACCCCCAAATATTTGGCCACTTAATCTTTGACAAAGGAGCAAGAAATCTCAAGTGGAACAAGGATAGCCTCTTCAACAAGTGGTGCTGGGAAAACTAGATAACTACCTGCAAAAAAATGAACTCTGGCCTCTGTCTAATGCCAGGCACAAAAGTCAGATCAAAGTGGATTAAAGACCTCAATATCAGACATGAATCTATAAGGCACATAGAGGAAAATGCAGGCAGAACTCTCCATGACATTGAAGCTAAAATATCTTTAAGGATGAAACAGCACTGACCGTGCAAGTGGAAGCAAACATAAGCAAACGGGACTACGTCAAACTAAGAAGCTTCTGCACTTCAAAAGAAAGTGACCAAAATACAGAAAGAGCCCACAGAATGGGAAAGAATATTTACCCAGTACCCATATGATAAGGGATTAAGAGAAAAATTCTTTATGCCTCTAAAATGAAACAATAATCCCTTTTCTTTTTCCACACTGCATTGATATTCGTGAAAATTCTCATTCTCGTAATTAAAGCCCTGACAGGAGTGATTCCTTAGTAAGTCAAGAGTAAACTCTGAGGGGCTACAGCAATAGCACAGCGGGCAGGGCATTTACCTTGCACTCGGCTGACCCAGGTTCGATTCCCAGCATCCCATATGGTCCCCTGAGCACCGATAGGGATGATTCCTGAGTGCAGAGCCAAAAGTAACCCCTGTGCACCAATGGGTATGACCCCCCAAAAAAAAAAAGAGTAAACTCTGAGCACCAAAATGTAGTATGGCCCCCAAATAAAAATTAGTTAAGATTTCCAAAATGATAATAACTGTTCAAAGAAAGCCCCAAAAACCTAGGCATTAGAAAGCTGACCCAGGATTATTAGTATGCCAGAGCAAGAAGCATAACTGGTTTTGTGTCAGTGTTTGTTAGGGTTTTGTTTGTAAAAGGAATTTCACAATTATACGTAGCTTAGTTAAAATCCAGAGTTCCAACCTCCATCAACGATCAAGAGTCAGGGACACTGCTTCGTTTGCTAAGTTGTCAAAAATCAGATGAGCAGGACACGTAATGCGATTTGGAGATGACCACTGGACTAGAGCTGTTCCTAACTGGATTCCATGGGACATCAAAAGAACACCCGGCAGCCCACCTACGAGACAGTTAGACTTCTTCTTCAAGACCCTGAATGAGTGGTTTGTGGCTCTTCGTGTTCCTGAAGCGAGCAGATACCATTGGGTTACACTAGCACGTGACAGGGACAAATGGAGACGTTACTGGTGCCTGCTCAAGCAAATCAATGAGCAATGGCATGACAAGTGACACAAGTGATGTAGCCTAGCATGTGCTCTTGTGTCTGTCTCAGGGCAGAAAATGGGCAATGATCAGGCCTCCCCTCTGTTTCGTGATGACATTAAGTGTCTACACCCACCGTGCATGCTGGGAAGGATGTGGGCACAGCACTGCCCCAACTCCCCAGACAAGCCAGCACCCAGAGCCCTTCAAGATCCGGTCTGTATTACTATTATAGAATACGAAGAATCGAATCCTCTGAACACAAAGACCAGGCAGGAGGCAAAGTCCACAACACGGAACTAGTATTTTCTTAACGCTCGCTCACATCCCCCATCTCCGGGCGGCTCTATGTCATCTCAGATACTTCTCAGCCTCACCTTCATTTTTAAGGACAAGTCTCTGCTGTTTACGAGCTCTCGCACAGTAAAATGCACTACGGTTCTTTAGTCAGTAAATATACAACAAATCATGAATTTTTATAGCAGAAAAGAAATCGCAGGAATAAAGACAGGGAGCAAACAAATACAGAGTGCAGGGAACACGTGGGTGTTGCAGGACTGGAACCCACACGAGACTGATCTGGGTCTAGAACCATCTGCCTCATTGGCGACATGGGGACTGAACAACTTCTCGGGAAAAGTTCAAGTGGTTATTTAGAGAAGAGAGCTCTTCTGCTCTGGAATCTTAGCTAAAGAGTCACATGGCGTTGGTACATCCAAGAAAGAGAGAGAGGAAGAAAATGAGATGGTGGAAGGAAAGAGATGAAGGAAGGGAATTGATGAGGAGGGGAGGGGAGGGGGAAAAGGAAAGAAAAGCAGGGGAGGGTGAAGTCAAACAGAAATTACTTTCCAGAGGCTGGGGATGAGGAGTTTCTCTCCCAAATGGTCCCCTGAGCCCCACCAGGAATGATTTCTGAGTACAAGCCCAGGAATAAACCCTGAGCAACACCCAGCGTGTGTGTGGGAAGGGAAGGGGGTGCAGGGGGGACCTGACAAAGGTGTGCTCGGGAATGAAACTACTTACCTGCTGACAGTTGACAGTCAAGCACAGGGAAGCAGGGAGGGGGTGGCCTGGCTGTTGCCTGGCCTCTTGGGACACCCCGTCCGGGTTAGTGCTCCTCCGTCCAGGACGGGCAGGAGTCAGTTACATTCATGGAACAAGAGGCTTCAGGCATTCGTGGGAGGAGACAAGAGAAAGGATCTCAGGGTGGAGGGACACTGCTGAGCGCTGGAGAGTTCCACCCCGTGCTTCGTCCCTTGAAGCTGGCGTGCATGGATGGTCTCACACGGTCACGAAGTCGGAGAAAAAGACCCTGCAGGCCCCTCTTATGAGAGAAGCAAATGTTCTAAGTGAGATACCAACAAACCGAGTGATAGAACTTCAAAAATATCACCATTACACCAACCGGACATTTATGGACATTGGAATACCGGGAAATATATAACATGGTGAATCATACCAAAAACTTCACTAAGACATGTTTGAAAGCATAATAAGATGAAAGATGCATTCCTCCAAAAATTGTTTGGGAAACCAGACAATACGAGATGCTTCCTAAAGCTGACTAGAGTAATAGCCTTTAAGGGTTTAGAACTTCATTCATCCTTCTATCCAATGTAGCAACACAGGAAAAAAATAAAAACTGAAATTATGAAAACAAGAAGGAAGATACCTTTGTGCACAGAGAATTTGATTAGTAGGTTGCAGAGAGGAAGGACAAATAAGGAAGAAAAATCAGTATTTATTAAGAGTATACAGTCTGAAAATATACTGTGCTAACCATTTTATAAACCTAGGTCATTCAATCTTGCCAATAGTCCTACAGGATCTATTAAAAACATTCCCTTGGAACATATTAAACTGTTCTATTAAGCAGCTGAGACAAAGTAAATAGACCAAAATCTTTTCTTCTACATCAGTAGCCAACAATTAGAAAATATAATAGGGGAAAAAATCCATTTACTAAAGGAACTTATAAAGTAAACTACTTCTGAATAAGCTGAACAAGAAATACAGTAGGAAACTTTATTCAAAAATATATAATTTTACTGAGACTAAAAGAATATTTGAATAAAAAGAGAACCATACTGTGATATTTAATGAGACAGCAGTCCATTGAAGGGATAAGTATTCTTCCAAAAATGAATTTATATGGTAACTATCATGCCAATCAAAACCTCAATATGATTCTTAGAGAATATAATAGAGTAATTATCAAACTGATGTGTAAAAAGCACAGCTGGGACTAGCAAAAAAAAATTCAAAAATCAGAACTAGGAGATAAATTTTCTACTGTATGTAAAGTATATCGAACCCAACAGTAATTAAGCACAAAGACTTAATTGGCAAATACTATAAAAACAGTAACTCAGAAAGGAAATTAATATTGATGCTTTAATTCGGGGTCAGGGGTCCTCCTAAAGGCTCAGGATACCAAACAGATCTCTGCCAACCAGGCCTGCGGTTCAATGCCAGGACCCAAGGATGTGGCGCTCTTTGGCACCTGATGTACCAGGGCTTACCAGACCATCTCAGTGGATTTTGGGGGCCTTCAGGGGAATACCTGGAGATGCCCCGAAACCATGTGACTCCAGGACAAGAGCTGACTGGACTCTTTCCCAACCCTGCTCTTGTTTTTTGTTTGTTTGTTTGTTTGTTTGGAGACGATGCCTGGTGGTGCTCAGGAGTTACTCCTGGTAGGGTGCTCAGGAATTACTTCTAACAGGCTTCGGTGAAGCCTTGCCAGGGGTCAAACAGGCCATCTATGTGCAAGACCAGTTCCCTACCCACTGTACTATTTCTCTGTCCCCTGCTTTTATTTTTTAATATAATAAATCTTTTTTTTTTTGCTTTTTTTTGGGTCACACCCGGCGATGCATGGGGTTACTCCTGGCTTTGCACTCAGGAATCACCCCTGGCGTTGCTCAGGGGACCATATGGGATGCTGGGAATCGAACCCGGGTCGGCCGCGTGCAAGGCAAACACCCTACCGGCTGTGCTATCACTCCAGCCCCAATATAATAAATCTTTATGTTGCAAAGGTTTTACTAACAAAAGTGCTTTTTGTCTCGAGCTCTGGGCCTTCGGTTATGTTCTCTCTGAGGACACATGAGATCACAAAGATGACAGGGCTTCTGAGTCGAGAGTGAGCACTGAGAGTAAGTCAGGCAATGAGCATCTGTGTAATGTCTAACTTAAAGTTGAAGTGTACGGAGGGAAGGAAAGAACAAGCTAACGAAAGCAAAAGCGGTGGGCGCGAGGAAGAACACAGTCCAGACGAAAAGTTCAAGGACACTTCGGCGAGAAGGTGAGTGAATCCCAGGGGGAAAGAGGAGATGGGCGCTCTGTGTGGAGTCACAGGCCAGGGAACCAGCAAAATAGCTTCAGGGAAGGGCATGTGCGCTTGAGGACAGGCAGAAGAACCCCATGTCAGAACCCTAAGGAGGCGCGGCGTCCATCACGCCCAAAGATGAGCACTGGGGAACGCCCACCACCAAGTGTCTCAAAGGGACACATTTGTCTCCCCACAGCTCTGATAAAGTCTGAATCAGGCTAAACTCAGCTCTCAGTGTTCCCTCCAGGAGGAAAGGAAAAGAACCTGCCTTTGTTCCCACCATCCCCTAGGCACCAACCACAAGCCGTGGCGTGGGACTTCTCCCAAATCCATCCCCAGCGATGACAGAGCTGAGTCTGCCTCCTGCCAGTCGCTCTGTCTCTCCCGTGCCCCCTACCCTGTTTCAGGCATCTTTTGTTGTATCAAGACCCACTGGATAATCGAGGTTAATCTCCTTCTTTTAAGGTCAGCTGACTTGGAACTTCGAATAATTCTCCTTTTGCCACATAAAGTGACACCATGACTAACTCTAGGTATTAGGATGTGGGCACCTCTTGGAAGGCATTACCTTTGCCAACGTAGCACTCAATGCCATTGTATAAGTGCGAGGGGAACTTGGAATTTCTTTTTTTTTTTTTGATCCAGAGCTCAAGTTATTATCTTGCTCTTTCATATTTTTCTTTTCCGTATTATCTATTGCACATACCCATCATTGTGGAAGAGGACAGAGTATCAGGTAAGGACAGCAATTGAGGCTACATATTCCAAATTAAAAAGTAACAAATGTTTAGTAGGAAGCATTGTGGGCCCCACCAATATTCCACATGACTGGCAGAGTGAAGAGTGAAGACTGCTGCTTCCCTGCAAGCAGTCAGGGAAGGAAGGGCGACCGGGCAGGTGAGTGGAGCGCTGTACTCTGCCCCCCTGACAACTGCATGAAGATCAGAGAAGGTCAGAGAGCACCATCGTCAGCTCCTGGCCCTGCTTCAGCACTGTTCACAGCCAGCCAATAGACTGACTTGTTCTCCAGTCCCCGTGCTAGGCTGGTTTGTGGAACCACCCAGAAACTCACTGGGCTTCCGCAAGGAAACACAGCAACACAGCAGCCAACAGCCAGCAAGGCACTGACGGCAAGGCTTCCCCTATCATGGTTTGGGTTCTTTGTTTCAAAGTTTTCCTCAAAAATTGTTCTGATTTGTCACTTCCAACTCCCATACTCAAGTTGTGAGCTGAGAAGACAAACAAGCAATCGAGTTCTTCTCCAGCCTCTCGGGGTAGCGTGGGACTGAGTGCATCTGTTCTTTCTCCTGTTTTTATGGTTTGTCTGTTTTCCCTCTCTTCCTGGCTCTACCAATTCCGGAGACATCTTAGAAGCAATAAGTGATAAAAGCTCCTAGGCTGAGCCGCAGAGGCATTCCACCCTTTAGCATGCCGTGTTTTTAACTCTCCCAATACTGCTTGTGACTTAGTTAAGCCATAACCAAGACAATGAAGCTAAGGATGCAGGAAGGGAGGTTTTTGAGAAGTGCTGAGACCTCTTTTAACACCACCGTGGTTTACCTGTGTTCGCTGCAGATGCTCTATGAGTGGCCAGAGTTCCCTTACATAGAAAATACTAAATTACTCTTGAACTAAACTTGTCACCAACCATCTTATGGAATTCTTAGCTTCTCATCTAGTAACAATGAGTGTTTGTTCGCTCTTCTGAAATGTAATGCGAAGAACTATTACATGGACTAACTGGCAGAAACTGCAAAAGAGATTGTGAAAATCATATTTTAACTTAATGACATTTATTTTAAGAAAGGATATTTATCCTTAACGTTCATGTGTGTTTAACATAAATCTTCCTTTAACTCAACAGATCTACTTTTGAGAATTTAACAACGGACTGAAGCAAATGCAATAAAGTAAAAATGGGGAGGGGGGTGGCCCTAGTTATCACAATCTCTGCACAGTGATCACAAAAGTGACAAGTCATTAGGACTGCTGGCTTGGCTGGGAAATCAACAGAATGGACTTTATATTAAAAAGGAAAGCTACGCCTACCCATGAAGGCTCTCTGTGGGTGAGGGTAGCAGCCCCCTGAGTGGGTTCCCTGAACTATACAGGCTGAAGCAGGAAAGAGTGCCAGGGGGGAACAATCGCCACACAAAACACATCTTTGCAAAGAAAGGGTAGAGTCCCCTTTTGTGAAAGATATTCACATGCAAACTTTTCCTGAAGGACATCTACCTACCTTTTTCATGCAGAAAATGAACTTTCAGTCCTCAGACCTTTGCGTGCTGAGATGCCCTTGATAACTCCTCTAATGTTCCTCCTTGCTTCTTCCAAAAGCCCTCTCCTTTAGCCAATCTAATTTTCAAAGGTTTCTGAAGTCATGAAAGTTAATGACTCAGTTTTTCTCAGGTCTCTCCCCAGTACACAGGAGGTAAAATGCTATTGATGAGTCACTCTCATCCAACCTCTGAGGGACCCAGAGTGCTTTGGGATGTTTTCCTTTGTTCCCCAACATGGCTTATAAATTTTGGTTCACCATTCCAACAAGATTTGATGGGTATCAAAGACTCACATTGTTGCATCTGATCCCCTTTGGGGGAAAGTAGAGATGATGACCCTAAACAAATATTTAAACAGATATTACCAATTACACATGTATTTTTCAAAGAAGTAATGTCATGGGCAAAAAGGTATCAGAGAGCTTAGATTCATGTTAATGAATCAAATGTGCCTATTTTGAAAATTCTTCCATAAATAATGAATGCCATATGTGGTACTTACTCCTTCACGTGTATTAATGCAAGGATCCTCACAAAGGTAAAAAGAAAAAAAAAACAAAGGTAAAAAGATTGGGTTGTCCTCATTTTATTGATAGGGAAATCTGCAGGAATTGGGGAGAGGAAAAGGACAGGGATAAGTTACAAGTCCACTACAAAATCTAGTGTAAGAATGTCACCAAGATACCACGCAAGATATCACCAAGAATTGTGGTAATTCTCAAGCAAACATGGAAGGCAGGATTACTGCTAGAAATTGGAAATACCAAATGGATCATTCCAGATGGGGAGAAAAGATTGATCCAAAGAAGTCATGAAGATGGAATCTGATACCTGACAACGATTTAGGGGAGTTTTTTGGTAGATTATAACAAAAATAAGCAGTGTTTAATAGAAACCAGGTTAAGTTTTACATTAAAATACATAGATAATATCAGAGAAATCACAATAATTGATTTCAGGAAGATATTTTTCTGTTTTCATAAT
Source organism: Sorex araneus (assembly GCF_027595985.1). Lineage (NCBI taxonomy): Eukaryota > Metazoa > Chordata > Mammalia > Eulipotyphla > Soricidae > Sorex > Sorex araneus. Next base: position 378,450,479 of record NC_073303.1, read on the forward strand.
ATTGTTTTGTAGCCTATGAAGATAGATTGGTTTTGAAAAATTCTTGAGTTGGATTTACATCTAAATACCTAAGAGTGAAGAATATTATCCTTATCAACTTGTGAAGGAAGCACCAGAGAGAAGTTTCAATTTGGATGAGGAGATGGAAATCATCCTTATTAAATTTCACCTGACACAGGTTGAGATAAATGACAAGTACCTCATATGACACAACCACGACTCACAACAACCTTGATAGACATGAGTGAGGGACTGAAACCACTAGGGTGACATTTAAGAGACATGTGCAAAACCTTACATGGGAGAAAACAGACTTGGCTGAACAACCACTTTAGTTCCCAGAAAATGTCTATTTTGTTCCAGTTTATTATGAGCTCACAGTGAACCAATAATAATGACCCTAGTCATTGGAATCTTCTTTTAAAAAAGAAAAATTTTACAAAAACATACTATTCTACATTCTGTTTATTTATTTAGCTTCAGACTCCCTATTTTAAAGAGAACATCAAAGATGTTTCCAAAAAGTGATAACAGGGATGAATGTTCCAGAACCCATCCCACAGGAAGATGTAGGAGCTGAAAGGTAGAGTGTGCACAAATTTCCAAGAAGGTTTTCATACATGGATGAAAGGATGCCCTGTGGACGTTCAATCCTCATTCTGTTGCTCTCCTCTGCTGTCCCTCAGTGGCCCCCCGCCTCTCTCCGGGTATAAATTCTTTTCTTGCTTTCATAGACCTTCATATGTAACCTCACCCAATGGATGTGGCCCACCAAACTTGGACAGTCTGAAACCCCTCCCTTGGACTTCATGCATTGTGTCCTACTGAAGCAAGGGGATGGAATCAATAATTTAGGATCAATATGAGAATGGTGAGCACACAAGGTAAAACATTTTGTTCAAATTCAGAGCAAATGAATTTGCAGAGAGCCATCCCTCTGTTTTCTGTTTTGGTATCCTAGATTGAGATTTCTCATTCAAACACCCTCAGTACATACCGTTCCTTACCTCTGGGGCTCAGCTGACACTGGGTCGCCCACCTGCCCATGTTCAAAAAGAAAAATGTGCTTAAATCCCTGTACCCAATTCTAGACAGACTTCCCTTTACTCTTGAAGCAATTCCTTAAAGGAATGCGCATGTTATTTCTGAAAGATAGAACCTGACTCTGAATACAAATGTTTTCTGGATATTAGAGGATTGATAAACCCATTCACAATATGCAATATTTAACATAAAAATAATAAATAATTATTTGCTTTAAGTCAATTATTTCTTCAAAATGATGCACGTCCCCCTTATAATAAAACTTGAAGGGTAGCAGGGCACACTAATTAAGCGTGAGGGTCTGAGAATTTTTTTAATTATTTTACCCTATAAATTGGGCTGGAGCGATAGCACATCAGAGAGGGCATTTGTCTTTCACGCGGCCGACCCGGATTCAATTCCTCCATCCCTCTCAGAGAGCCCAGCAAGCTACCAAAAGTATCCCGCCCACATAGCAGAGCCTGTCAAGCTACCTGTGGCATATTTAATATGCCAAAAACAGTAATAACAAGTCTCATTATGGAGTCATTACTGGTGCCCACTCGAGCAAATCGATGAACAATGTGACGACAGTGCTACAGTGCTGCTCTAAAAATTAATAAACCTGGGGCCACAGAGTTAGCACAGCAGGTAGGGCTGTGCCTCACGGGCTGCTGACACAGATTTAATTCCCAGCATCCCATAGGGAATGTGGAAGCTGCCAGGAGTGATTCCTAAGCGCAGAGCTAGGCGTCAGTCTGAGCACTGCCAGACAAAAATAAAAAACAGATTATTTAAAAACTACAGAAACTATTTCTATAAATCAATAAGTTGTTAGTCTGCTCCTTCCCCAACATCAATTTGAGACTCCCCACTTTGGATTACTTAGCCCCAAATTAGTAGGATCATGCTATGTCTTTTATCTTTCCATATGCTTAAAGCACAATGCATTCATTTTGAATTTTACCTCTAAAAGCAAGGGGCAATCTTAGTTAATACATTTCCCTGGGGGTCTTGGGGGTTGGGGAAAGGGGCAATATACAGGGTAGGGCATTTGCCTTGCACAGGGCCAACATGCGTTTGATCCTTGGCACCCCATATTGTCCCTGGAGCACCACCAGGAATAATTTTTTATGCGAATCCAGGAATAACCCCTGAGCATTGCCGGGTGTAGCCCTCCAAAAAAACAAACAAAAAAACAGCCATTTCCCTGGGAGTGAGATTTGTGAGCCACACATCTCTCTGGAACTGTGTGGTCTCTGTGTATTGATCTTCACGGCTGTTCAGTCCCAGTCCGCCAACTGAGGCCTCTCAGGGGCAGGGCAGGGAAGCCATAAAGAGCTTAAAGGAAGAGAAGATAATGAGCAAATATTCAGTGTGTTTTATAACAACCTAGCAAAGTCTGATAATAAAATGTCCAAATTATAAATTGTGGTATTGTCCTTTATAGCAAATTGTGTTCCAAATAGCAGAAGAAAAATGAATTGCTTTATCTGCATTTAATCACTAACCAATACAAACTTCCATTTTCCTGAAGGTGCAGAGATTGATTTTTTTGCAAGAAGGGAACTCTCTGAATGAATTCTGTCCATAAATTTCTGTATTATGTTTATTCAAAAAATAGAACTAGGGGGCTGGAATGACAGCACAGCGGGTAGGGCGCTTGCCTTGCATGTGGCCGACCCGGGTTCAATTCCCAGCATCCCATATGGTCCCCTGAGCACCACCAGGAGTAATTCCTGAGTGCAGAGCCAGGAGCAACCCCTGTGCAGTGCCAGTTGTGACCCAAAAAACAAACAAACAAAAAAAGAATAGAACTAAATATTTTCTGAGACTAACACTGGAGCTGTGCATTTGGCAACATCTTAACAAAAAAATTAAACATTCGAATTAGCGTGTGATCATGGAGTTCACATGATTCTGACCTGCCTTTGTGTTCAGTTCAGCTTACGGAGGCGTCCTTAAAAGTGCTTGTGCTGATTTTATTAAAGATAATAAGATATTTAAGGGAGTTTGGGAGTTATTTTTTATGACAATTCTGCAGGAGAGAACTTGTTTTTCTCACCCAGACACAAGGTACTCACTTAAAAGCCTTCATCCCACTGGTGAGCCCAACTCTGTCCCGGGTTCTTGGTAACTGGGTGACTCCGGGGAAATAGTGTATAGTGGAAATCAGCAGAACTAGAACACTCCCAGCAATGCATTCCCAAAGACCGTCGCTCTCCAGCTCTGGGATATTGGTTGGAACGTTATTTCCAAGCAATGATCCCAATAAGGCATTATTCTTCAGAAGCTACACAGTTCTTCAAAGGAGAGCGGTATTGTCCCAGACAGAGTTAAAAATTCATTTAGAATCATTTCTTATGAACGGACACAAGCTATATAATAGCTTCCATTTTATGTCTTCTTCTTTTTTCCTATCCTTTTCACTAATCAAAAACTCTGCTGTGGGGCTTGCCTGCTCTCATTATTCAGTAGAGTATTTATTACTATTCTGCTCGAGTCTCTGCAGACCTCAAATCCACTCTCTGCCGGTGAATATTTATGTCTCTAAGAATGTGCTGACCTTCTCAGACCATCCCAGAAGAGTCCCGTATCACATTCTGGACTAAAACCCTCTCCGAGCAGGGAATGTTTTCTACACGGACACTGCTCGGACCACCGTGCGATAATAGAAGGGGCTGAGGGAAATACGTTGCCAAATATATATATGCCAAATATATAGACAAGAACGTTGTAGCCTTTTAATGAATCTTGACCACCAAGTGTGAAGAGTAGATTCCAAACACAAGATAATCATCATCTTGGAGACCAATATCTAGGCTATTACACAGCAAAAGACAGAACCTTAGAGTGTAAGAAAATCTCTCTAGCACAATATTACGTTGTGAGTTTCTGTTTGGTTGTGTGTGTGTGTGTTTTGTGTGGGGTGGGGGTTGTATTTTGTATTTTGGCCACACTCAGAGTGCTCAGGGCTTACACCTGGATTTGCACTCAAGTGTCACTCCTGCTGGGGCTGGGGGAGCAGATGAGGCGCCGGGGATTGAACCTGTGTCAGCTATGTGCAAGGCGAATGCCACGCCCACTCTTCTACCTCTCCAACCCTGCACTGTGTTTGTGGAGACGAGAGTGAGCAAAGGCAAAGCCACAGATGCAGGCAGATCCCAAAAGCTTAGAAAAGAACCCACCAAAGCATCTTTTTTTGGACTTCTCTGTCGGATTATTCAGGGTCTTGATGAAGAAGACCATTCATCAAGACCCTGAATGAATGGTTTGCAGCTCTCATGTTCCTGGAGCGAGCAGACGCCATTGGGCTACACTAGCATGCGACAGGGACGAATGGAGACGTTACTGGCGCCTGCTTGAGCAAATCGATGAATAACAGGATGACAAGTGATACAAGTGAAGTGATCACCTGTCAGATGATGCTTGTATCACTTGTATCACTTGTCATCCCGTGGATCCTCGACTTGTTGAGCGGGTAACAGCAACGGGCCTCATTTGTCAGATGATGCAAAGTTGTAAAATCCATCTTCCTCCGTTTCCAACTTTTGTCCAGGAAATTATCCTTTGTTTTTTAAATTGTAAATATATGTTTTCTGCTCTGAAGTAAAGAAACATAACATCGAAGCAAAGGGGCAACTAGAGAGCCCGGGGGAGATGTGGGAGAGGCAAGTACAAAGAAAGACTGCTTTCCTGTTGGAAGAAAGAAAGGAGCAACTGTTCTCATGGACGTGATTGAGAGCTGGCGGCGGGCAGGGTGGCGATGCGTGTCTCTGCCCCGTCCCCTCGCTGTCTGCTCGCAAGGCCTGTTCCAGCCATTTGGTCCAACGCCTTCAGGTAGCTCCGCTTGTTCCTGGCAGCCGCTCCGGCCCTGCAGAGCTGCCGAACTTAGCGAATTCCTTCAGTGCAGTTCGTCCTGCTTCCGGCCCCAGCTGCCGCCGTGCTGGCTCTTACACCGGCACTGGCAGCCGCATCCCCAGCTATTTTTATATACCTTTCAATTTTTTGTGAATTTGTTTTTGAGGAAAAGTGCAAACCTAGTGTTGAAGTTTGATCTGGCCAATAAATCATAGCGAATATATATGGAAACTTGGCTGGTGGGCACTCGGGAGGGCTCTAGCCGTCCAGGAAACAAGCTGAATAGGTGTTGGGGGAAATCCAAGGAGCTTTTCTAGATGTAAAATTCATCATCTCACAATCTGGAAAAAAACAAGCTGAGGGTGAACGAGATGGAAAGGAGAGAGAGGGCAAATAGAAAGTGAAAGAGGACAAGGTAGTGGAAGAGAAAGAATAAACTGAGCCTGGTTCCTCAAAGTCCTTAGTAATTGCATCTGCTTGCAAAATATTTAAATATGAGCTGGCTGCGTGCTGGGGTTGAATGACTAATAATGCAGATCAGTGCGTGTGATACTAAAGATAATCAGGAAACATATCACGTATTATCATGTAACTAATAGGAACAGGGGGAAAAAGTAAAAATAAACATATATTTAAGCTAATAAAAACAGGGAATTCTCACCCCCAAGAGGCAAGTTGAAAATCTATGGGCAAATGAGATTCTAAAGAAGGTTCCTAACAGGCAACAAAGATTATACAAAGAAAATAGAGGTTAAAAAAAATGTAAATCACAAGCAAATATATGAGAGCAACAACGAAATTAAACATGATTTCTTAGAAAATTTTCAAAGAACACGTAAACTTTAAATTTAATGATCAAGAAGCAAAATTATAGAAGTCATATAATCAACCATGTAAATGAGAGGATGAAAATCTAATAGAAACCGAATCCATGGAAAAAATTATTTTAAAGGCATATTTTGAATGCATCTATACCAATAACTATTTGAATATAGATTAAATGGACTGATTTTGAGTAAAACATGATTTACTAAAACTAATTTCGGAACAAGAAAACCAAAATAGTTTGACAAAAGTGCATCATCTCTGCATCAAAAATGTTCGTTAAAGAAGGAAATTTTAAAAGATGTAAATGCATGAAGGACCAAAACTAAAAGACTCAATATTCTAAACATGGAAACTTTCTGAAAATGCAGTTATCATATTGACTTCTCCCAGAAACAGTCGTCATTTTTTGAGCACCTGTGTTCATATGACTGTACCTGGTGTGTTTGCTCTGTAAACTGGTCTGGTTCTGAAATCCATCTGGAAAGACAAAATAACACAGCAGCCAGAAGTGTCATTAAAAAGGAAAGCGCAGCCTACATGCGTATTCCTAACTCAGAAATGCCAGTCTTAAAATACTCCACACTCCATAAACCCAGCGACATGAGAGCTCAACACTACGGAGATGATGCCTGGGCGGGAGTTTCCTTGGGACTGGAATGCGGCAGTGAAAATAGTCTGAATGGTGAAGATGTGTTACTCTATATTTGTCTAAAGCACAGACTGCAACAAGGAGTGAGACCTACTGTGCGCTCCAAACTCTGACAGACTACAGTCTGTCACGGTAAGTACATCAAATGTAATAAACGTGGCGTTCAGGGTCCTAGGAGAGGGGGAAGCAGGGGATGTTTATAATAGTAAAAGTGTGTATGCGTGGGGGCAAGGGCATATATAGGAAATCTCTGTCTTCTGTACTTAATTTTGTGTGTAACTAAATTCCTCTGAAAATAAAAGTGATTTCTAGAACAAGTACAATGTTAGAACTAGCATATTTCTGGCTACTCAACTGTATAATAATAATATAATGATTTCAATGGAATACTATGCAGCTGTTAGGAGAGATGAAGTCATGAAATTTGCTTATAAATGGATAGACATGGAGAGTACCATGCTAAGTGAAATGAGTCAGAAAGAGAGGGACAGACATAGAGGGACTGCACTCATTTGTGGAGTATAGAATAACATCACATGAGGCTGACACACAGGGGCAGTAGACACAAGGGCCAGGGGGATTGCCCCATAGCTGGAAGACTGCTTCATGAGAGGAGGGGAAAAGGCAGATGGAACAGAGAAGGGATCACTAAGAAAATGATGGCTGGAGTAATCAGTCGGGATGGGAGATGTGTGCCGAAAGTAGATAATGGATCAAACACGATGACCTCTCAGTTGCAAGCCATAATGCCCGAAAGTAGAGAGAGAATATGAGTGATATTATCTGCCATGGAGGCAGGGGAGGGTGGAAGAGGGAGGTATACCAGGGATATTCTCCGCCAGGTGGTGGGAATATGCACTGGTGGAGGGATGGGTGTTTGATCATTGTGTGATTGTAACCCAAACAAGAAAGCTTGTGACTATCTCACAGTCACTGTCACTGTCACTGTCATCCCATTGCTCATTGATTTGTTCGAGCGGGCACCAGTAATGTCTCTCAATGTGAGACTTATTTGTTACTGTTTTTGGCATATCCAATATGCCACGGGTAGCTTGCCTGGCTCTCCGAGAGGGGCAGAAGAATCTAACACCGATCGGTCGCATGAAAGGCAAACACCCTACCACTGTACTATCGATCCAGCCCATCTCATGGTGATTCAATAAAATTTAAAAATATATGTATAATAATAATATAGTGATTTAACACTGCAATGCCAGGTAAAGTAATTAATACTCTAGCATTGATGCAAGAGAATTTAAAGGAATGTAACAGAGCTTACATAATAGACAAATAGTAGAAACTACCGCATGGTTTTAGGAAACTAATTGCCACTGGGAAGAAGAATGGTTGATAATCAGGAGAAAACCTAGAAGTCCTCAGGTACCGGTGCTGACTAATCAAAAATGTCCTCTGGGTGATAATTCATCAAGCTTTACCCAGGCGATCTGTGTACTCTTTTTGCATATTAAGTCTGCTTCTTCTAAACAGTCTTTTATATTATCAAAATAATCAAATATTTAATAACAGAAAATGGCTTTGGCAGTGCTCCTTTGGAAAGAGCTTGTTGTAGGGCTGGGTTCATGACACTATATCCTGATTCTTTAGCATTAACGAAGTACCTGGACCCACAAAACAGTTTCCTGCTAAACTGTGCTTCCACTCTGGATGGCTTTGACCCAATTCCTCACCAAAAGGTCCAGTACAATTTCCTTAAAATCCCGGGATAGGTTTGAATTTCCAGTTAACAACAAATACAACAAGTTTCTAGACCCTCATAGAAACCATTTTCTTCATTTTTAATCAGGAATCAGTATGACTGAAATTCATTTAAATTCCACAAAGCAATACTATTTTTATCACTCTAGACTGTAGTTTACAGCATTCAGTATAAGGAACCCTATTCTCTGTATTAACTTCTGGTAAATGCTATCCTCGGATCCAGAGGAAGTTAATGTCCTCAGTCAGAAATTGCAATCGTTACAAATGCATTTTTGTACCAAGGGCAATCCTTCAGAGACAGAAATTCTACAACACATATCTAAATGGGAGAGGGAAAGAAAACAAAATTGGGAATTAGTTTTTTATTGGAGAAAAACTTTATTTCTTTGGGCATGTTTTAAATCATGTCATAATTTCAAACATGTTTGAACAGAGATAATCAATTTTACATCAAAATTATCCCCCTCACAGGGATAAGTGAGGAATCAGTTACAACCTACTTGGAGGATCCAGTTAGAGAGAGACACAGGTAATCCACCTGGAATAGTGAAAAGTTTTTGTGTATATGCAAGAAATAATTATCTTGATAGTTAAACCATGGATCTCAGCTATAAGAATACTCCCTATTTGAATTAGCACAATGATGTGATAAAATAGACTTTATATTGAGAGACTGAAAAATTCTTTTAGGAAAAGGGAATTTTAAAAAGTAAACCACAGAAAGATTTTTGGAGAAATGTTTAGAGTCTGGATTTAGGAAGGAATGGTACTGTTTTCTCGACAGCTTTGTAAACTACAAAGTGTTATGCAAATGTTGGCATCTCAAGGTGATAATTTTATTACGTGAGCAGTTGGCACCAGCATTACTTCCAGAGCTCCTGTTTCCTGACAAGATGGGCCCAGAATTACCCTCCTCTGGTTTCCATGAAAGAAATAAGTCACTCAACAACCAAAGGATTTGGGTGTCTTCAGTGGCAGAGCTGAGTTGAGAACAGGAAGCTGGTGACCATGAGGCTCTGGAAAGCTATTCATCACTAGGGTATTGATCTGGACCTCAGAATTATCAGACACACCAAAGTCAAGGACAGTTGAGACCAGACTCCAGAAGAGTATTAAGTTTCCTCAAAACACAAGAGGGACTCTCCAGCCTCCGTGCAGGAGCTGATTCTGAGCCGAGTGGAGCCACAATCACCCCAGCCTGTCACCCTGCAGGGAGTGTCTGGGCTCTCTCAGAAGTGAAGTTATTGTAGCCGTAAGCAGTGTCACTGTGGGTCTGGAGAAATAATACAGGAGTGAGGACTCCTGCCTTGCACACTGCCAACCCGGGTTTGATCCCAGGCATCCCAGATGGTCCCTCAAGCACCACCAAGAGTAATTTCTGAGCACAGAACCAAGATTATTTCCTGAGCACTTCCAGATGTGGCCCCTAAAACAAACCAAAAAACTAGTGTGGATTGCTGTGGATCAAGCTGGCATTAAGCAGAGCACAGAATAGAGGAGTCCTCCCCTGGTGGAAATCTTATGGTCTCACAATGGAGATGTTACTGGTGCCCGCTCGAGCAAATCGATGAACAATGGGACAACAGTGCTACAGTGCTACCCAGATCAACTTTGGCCAGGTCAGAGGAATGATAGAGCCAAATATCCAGACCAGAGTCAGCAACACTGAAATCAGGGGACCCAAACTTGAACAACCAAACTTAGAAAGGTGCGGGCCAAGAGGGCAGGCTGGTGGGGCTGGGGCATGGGAAGGGACTGGTGGAAGGAAGCTGGCACTGGAGGCGGGATCAAAGCCGCAGTGTTGCATGTCTAAAACTCAACCATGAAGAACCTTGAAAATCATGGTGACTTAATGTTTTAAAAGTGCTAAAAAAAAAATGTGTCCAGCAACATAGAATAAGACTGTTTAAGGTCTTTTAGATGCCCAGGTGCCACATGGGCAAAAAGAGGATAGGAAGCTGTCGGGAGTTTACATTGTGTGGCGCCTTCTGAAAGCCTCGTAACCCTCAGCCTCTGCTCTCCGAGTAACTATTGAATGCTGAGATGTCACTAACTGCCCCGAATGTCCCCCGTCAACAATGGCTCAGCTGTTGGAAGCCCAGTGGGTTGGGGGGGGGGCGGTTCATACCGCATTGAATAAATGGCCTTGGCGACCACTGATGGCTACCCAGGTCACCTAAAGCTTGGGTGGTCCGTGTGTTTGTCTCGTTCTCTGTGTCCCTACCAGGCAGGAGTCTCTGGTTCCAATCCGACTGGCTTTAGACGATGAGCGGCTCCTGCTGGACCCGGCCTGAAGCCGAGGATAGGATTCTTCCGGACACAAGTAAGCACTGGGGGTGCTCAGAGGGAGCCACGTGCCTCACTGGACCGGACCCTGTCTCAGGACACCACGACCTGGAAGAGTTTCTCTGGGAAGCCGAGAACTTTCATCTACAGAAACAGGAAAGGGAAGCAGCTTGGCGGGAGCCACTTCCTCCTAGACTGCCGACCACCCGGAGAGAAGGGAGAGCCGCTCCTGGCACGGGCTCCACGACCAGCTCTGCGCCCTCTGCCGCAGCCGGGCGCCTCCTCTCCCCAACCACAACCCCACATCTGCACGCTCAGTGCTCCTCGCCCGCCCTGCAGACCTGCCCCCCTGCACAGATGCTTCCTGCCCGCTGACGGCAGCAGAGGTGCCGGCAGAAAGCCTGGAATTGAAGGATAACACAAGTAGTCTTCAAAGCTTATCATTATCCCAGACTCCAAAAGTGCTTTTCCAATATTACAGAGCGTGTGCCCTTATGTTCAGTAAATCTCGAAATAGAAAAGCAGCCTTGCCCAGGTTTCCCGTCTGCTGCTGGTGACCTCCACGTGAACAGGTGGCAGCGTTGTTCCTATGTCTGGTACCCAGCAGACATTCCCATCGCTGGAGCCATCAGCACTCCAGGCAGAGCTGGTAAATGTCGCCTAGTGATGGCCCCAGTGTAGAGCCTCTGCCTCCCAGTAACCAAGTAACGATCAGTCACCAGAACCTATTTCTGAGTGTGGGGTGATCCAAGAGCATCTCTTAGGGCTGATTTGTTTGACTTTTTATTAAAGGTTTAAGACAGTCACCTGTGCAGATATCATGTTCCCTGGGGATGTCAACATTCGGAAAAAGGAAATGCTCCTGAGGCCATTCCTGTATTCTGGGAGTTTTTTTAAAACTTTATTTTTATTAATTTTTGTTTCATATAAATTATTATTTGCAAAGAGTGTTTATAACAAACACAAAACAAAAACAACATCCCTCATACCCAGGTGTGTGTTTCATTCTTTCCCCCCAAAAAAAGGAACAATCCAATTCCATTAACTATTTTCCCTATTAGCTTTTTATCCATATCATGTGTAAATACGTAGGAACAAAAATGCTTAAGGCTACATTATTTGACACATCAATCCAAACTTTTAGAATTGAGAAACTTATCACACTTGCATGCTCTTCTCCCTTTAGCCATGCCATAGGATTTTATTTTCAATTAACTAAAAGTATTATTTACATGTTATATGTATAATGATTGTTTATAGTATACTTATTGTGATTATAGTTTCACTTTTATACATCTGTTGTTTTACCTAATGGATATGTGTATCATTTATTTCTTGCCTTAAATATTTACTCATTCTTTTCACATTCTTTGATAAACATCCAAAACCTTTTCCACACCATTCCTTTTACTCATATCCCGAAACCTCTGAGTTGCTCTGATGTCTCTGCTCTCTCTGCTCCCTCTGGTCTACACTGGCTGTCCTCTGGATGCTGAAGGGTCGTGGCCTGATATTTATTTGCTTTGCTCTCTGTTCAAGATTCTCTCCACTCATTCTCTTCTTCCCATGTTACATTCTCTGTTCCCCTATGGTTCAATTTTTTCTTAGTTTTTCACCCCTAGTTTTGTTGAAATATGCCTTTCAGCATTTCCTGAGAGAAGGTGCATAAGAAATGAATTCTTAGCACTTCTCAACAAACCTATATTCTACTTCTATAGAAGTTTAGGTTGAAAATAATAATTTTTGTAAGTGTCCTCCTTATCATCTGGACTCTGGCATAACTGCTGAGAAGTATGATATCTTTCTTTTCTAGGTTCCTTGACCTACATCTCCCTCTAGGTGATTCCAGAACTTTACTTAACATTGTTATGAAGTTTATGAAGATAGAACTTGGCATGCATTCATTGGGTTATCTAATTCTAGAGACATAACTCTTTTGGTTTAGGACATAGTTTTACATTTCCCTTAATAATTTTTGGCATATTTTTCTATTTAATTGTTCTAGGGCTCTGATAACCAAATATTGGACCATACTTATTGGTAGTCCATTTTTTCCCTACTTCCATTTCTTTTAATCCTAAACCCTTATCACTTTCTCAAATATTATATTTTAGATTCTACAGATATATTTTTCTTGCAAGAGTTCATTGTGTTTGAATATTTCACCACGTCTTCTTCTTGCTTTATGAGTGAATTATTCTCTCTTGCCATTAGCAGCAAGCCTCTGGGAGTTGGCTTTCAGCTCCCTCTCTGTTTATTTGCTTTTGTTCTGGCTTTTACTTCTAGCACTCCCTGCAGAGATAAAGATTCGTGTTTCTTTCTCTTTGAAGGGGAAATCCCAAAGCGCTGATGGGAAGTTCCTAGGACAGGCAGAGTTGTGAACATATGAGGGACAAGCTGGATTTATTTTTGTTGAGGATCTCCAAGGAGTGTCTCCAGGGGACCGTCCGCGGCGTCTTCTCTGGGAAGGCTTCCTGCACGGTCCAACCTGGCGCTGGGTGCAGAGAACAGGGGCACAGGCACCCAAACGCAGGCTCTGCTTGCTGTCCTGGGCCCCGTCCACTCTGCCTGAGCCCCACGCCTGGACTCCTTGCCCAGGACCCCACAGCCTCAGGCCCGTACCACCTCCCAGTCTTCAAGTTTGGGCTCTACAAATCAGTTGGCCTTTGTCCCAACAACTCAGCACTCCATTGTCTGAATTATTCCAATGCTTTTAACTTCACTGTTGTTGAACTTTACACATTCTGTCTCTTCTTGTCTTGGAGTTCACTGTCACTGTCACTGTCATCCCATTGCTCATCGATTTGTTCAAGCGGGCACCAGTAACGTCTCTCATTGAGAAACTTATTGTTACTGTTGTTGGCGTATCCAATACACCACGGGTAGCTTGCCAGGCTCTGCCGTGCGGGCTTGATACTCTCGGTAGCTTGCCGGGCTCTCCGAGAGGGGCGGAGGAATTGAACATGGGTCAGCCGCGTGAAAGGCGAACACCCTACCTCTGTGCTATAGCTCCAGCCCGTCTTGGAGTTATTTTTGTTAAATTATAGATAAGCATCTTTACTGTGCCATACTAGGAACTTAAGGCAATGGAAGCTTTATTTAGCTTTGTCTTTTAAAGCCAATATAAAACTTGCTATTAATCATGTTTTTATATTTTTTCCTTCTCCAAGAACATAAAATTCCTGACATTTTCGGGGTAAATATTGATTATTTCTAAGCAGGTAGATGTTTGAGCTATGAATCATTTCATTAATTGGAGCTACAGGAAAAATACGTTGGCACTTGCTCTTAGGCAGTCTTGTTATTACCTGAATAGGAAAAATGAGAATATTCTAGTTTTCTGGAAGATTTTTTCATGAGGGAAATCCATAAAATACCAATTCCAACTGACCACTAAATCAGTGTGAATAATTTGGGATCTGAACTTACCAGACTGTTGTAATCGCCCACCTACACAACAAAGTTCCCAGCTCCACGTCAGACTTGCTTTTTATCATAACCATGCTGTCTGAAAGGAGGGACTTCTTCAGACCAGAGCTCCTAGACTGCACAGAAGAGCACCTAAAACAAAAGATGGACCAGCTCATGTTGGCACACTTACATTCTGTCTGTGGGGAATTTCATAGAGACAAACAGCTTTCAATTATGCGCTTGATTCAAAGGTCTGAGATGTAGAGATTTATACTTCAGATTATAATATATGTATTTCTAGAGGCAATATAGTCTTTAAACTTATGTCTCCCGTGGACATCTAATTCCTGGAATGCTGCACTATTTGGTCAGGGAAAAAGTGTTTAAAGAGAATTGATGATGAGAAAGAGAAAAGTGGATGGCAGGAAGAGGAGACAGAGGGGAGAGATTCACTCCAGCTAAGCAGCTGTTTAAGTTTAGCTACAGGACTCTTGGCAAAATAATACATATGTCAGCATTTCACGGAAAACAAAGACATTGTTTAACTTCTCCCTTTTTAACCAGAAATTTATGCAACTACAAGCACAAGAAAGATTGAATTTAAAACTATCTGAACTTATCATCATTATTATTATTACCTTTTATGTAGATGTCAATTTACTAGTATCTAAAAAGATTGCTTATGAAAGAAATTAGTGTTATACCAAGGGGCTAGATGGCACAGCAGGTAAAGCATCTGCATTGCATGCAGACAACCTGAGTTGATCTTGGCACCCCATATTGTTCCCTGAGCACTTCCAGGAGTGACCCTGAGCACAGTCAGGAGCAAGCCCTGACCATAGCTGGGTGGGTCCCAAAATAAATATTTTTTTAAATGTTATGTCAAGATTAAAATAATCAAGTATATTTCTAAAAATTAAATTCAATGGTACATTTAACCTATGTCCTATAAAGTTCCACAAACTCGCCCCCACATTAAAGACTTGCTTTACCTTCCCTTCTGCTCTTAACTACTGCTTCTACAGAGAGCTCTAACTATCATTCGAGAGTTCTCTGGTCTAGTTCTGGCAAGCTTTAACTAGCATTGATAGTTCTGGTAACTAGTCCTACTAGAAAGCTGTAACTAGCACTAGAGTTCTAACAACAAATACTAGAGTATTATAACAATACTAGTACTAAACAGTTCAAATGACTTCTACTAGAAAATGCTAGTACTAGGGAAATCTAGTATGAAGTACTCTTTTAGTGACGACTAGTACTAGAGAATTTTACTACCAGAGTTCTAACTTTAGTACTAGAGTACTCTGATTAGTATTAGTACTAGAGATCTCAATCAACCATGAGAACTAGAGAAAGCTTGTACTAAAGCTCTCCGAGTGTTAGTTCAAATTGACTACTAGTGCAGGGAGCACTAATTGCACTAGTATAGAGAGCTCTAACTACTGGTAATACTAGCAAGCTCTAATTACTAGTAGTACTAATGATAGTACCAGTCTAGTAACTAATAGCACGAAAAAACGATAACTGCGAATAGAGAACTACTAGTACTAAGGATCTTGAACCAGGAAAAGGAAGACTCTCCTCTATGCCAGATGAGTTGATTTAACTACCATGGGCAGAGGAACAGATCCCAACTAAGTCGGAGGTGCCCAATTTCAGGCAGCCCCAGGACCTAAGCAATAGCACTCCTCTGGGCCACAAGCCTGAGAACAGAACACAGCAGATCACTGCACACTTCGGATCGAGTCTCTCCTTGAAGTGGGGCCACAGGTCTATAAGAATAGGAGCAGGTAAGGGGGTGAGGGTGAGGCAGAGGAGTGGGCAGTGATGTTACCATGCATGAATCTGGTGCTTTCACAAACTCCCTGAGACACTGGAATGCAGAGGGTCAGAGGCACAGGGAGCTGATTTCAACATTGCTGGTCCAAGTAGAAAAGAGAAGTGATAGAAAGAGTTTGAAGAAACAGAAGGTGGAGAAGAAGGAAGATGCCCAGGAATGGAAGGAGAGATCAAAGGGAAAGAAGGGGAGGGAGGGCAGGGTGGACGTTTGATATAATCATGTCCAGCTGCAAATATACGAAGATAAAATAAGCCTAAAATTATTTCTCACCAAAAATAAAATCAGGGGCTGGAGCGATAATACAGCAGGTAGGGCGTTTGCCTTGCACACGGCCAACCTGGGTTTGATTCCCAATATCCCATAGGCTCCCCTGAGCCCCTCCAGGAGTAATTCCTGAGTGTAGAGCCAGGAGTAACCCCTGTGCATCGCCGGGTGAGACTCAAAAAAGCAAAATTAATAGTAATAAAAAATAAAAATAAATAAAATCAGGGACAGCAAAATGTAGTAGAGGGGTCTAAGGCATGTAGGTGACCCCCAAGAACCACCAGGAATAGCCCTGGGGTCCCCACCACCATCAGGAAGCTTGCCTGAGGACCAATCAGGAGACTCCTAAAATAAAATTAAACTATAAAGTCAAAAATGAAATGAAATCATTCACAGTGCTTTCCGTGCTAGCCTCTCTGCTGTTGTTCCTGTATCGGGGGACTTTTAACCTTAAGTTACATTCCTGACCTCAGAAAATTAAACTACCTCTGCTAACTAATCCCTGGAAGGCCGACCCCTGCCCATCTCCAGGCAGCTTCCGCTTGGCCAAGAGTCTCTCCTGGCACAGAAACTGCTTTAAACCGAGTGGAATTAATGCCAAGGGAATAAAAGGAACAACAAACTACAAAAATGAATAACTCAGAAGAGATGCAGTGGAGAGAGAAGGAAGAACTTGATCTTCCCAATTGTTCTCTTCTATTCATCTTAGGGTGTCTGTCTGGAACTACCCCTGGGCTGGGGTGGAGCCAGCCGGCTGCTCAGCCTGCCAAAGGCGGTGTCTAAGGACTGGGGGTGCCCTGGAGTGAGGGAGCACCTCACACAGCCTGGGAGCACCCCACTGCTCAGCGTTCTCTCCAGGACGTCTTCAAGAAAACTGGTCAGCACGCAGGAGGAGGAGGCATCCTCGGGTCAGCTTCAGGGTGTCCGTGTGAGTCTGCCACAGGGAAGCGTCTGCTCAGGTGACTTGAACTCACACTTGAGTCCTTTAAACTCAGTGGCGACCATACCCAACTGAGGCAAGTTTGACAAACCCTCTTGTCTGCAAGGGTGAGTCACGTCCTTGCAAACGTCCTGGTCGGAATCGGAGCTGCTGTGCCCTCTCACGAAGTGGCGGGAGAAGGAGCAGGAGGCACTGCGTTGGGAGACAATCTCCCAGCTTCCTCTGCTGCGGGACTGCCCTGGGGAATGAGTTGAGCCTTCGGTTCTGGCCAGCACAGCGTGAGCCGCATCCTGGAACGGGAGGTCTCCAGCACGAAGGATCAGGATGGGGTCTGTGGGGAGCGTCTGCCCTGCCAGAAGGCTTGGGGGACAGAGGATGCACAGGTCAGCAGGTCGAACCTCTCCAGGAGGGCGAATCTCTCCTCAGTGCACAGGTGCTCCAACCATCCCCAGCCCGTGGGAGAAAGATGGGGAGGGGCCAGGAGCAGAGCACATTAATTTTGCCTCGTGCAGCCCAGAGAAGCATAAAAAATACCTTTTTATGATTGCAAGCAAGAGAAGCAGATGTGAGAGAAAGATATGTACCCAGTACATGATAATTATCAGTCTAGCAAATTTCCCTCACGAACCAATTTCCCAAGAAAATACACAATACTATTTTTGTATTACTGAGTTATTTTTTCCTTAATGACTCAGAAGGCAATTTATATCTGCGATGTTTCTTAAAAGCCTCATAATCTTTCATAGCAGTGTCTAAGTTCCAGAGTTCTAAGTCTCCACCTCACTCTGTAGCTTTTCCAGTTTGTATGACTTCAGAGTTTAAATATGTATCTCAAGTTCGGCGAGTTTTTCATAATACCAGGCGAGTCTCTAGATAGGACATAGGGGAGGATTCCTGAAGTGCAGAACCAACAGCAGGAGGGGCTGTCTGGAGCGAGAGCCCCGGCCTCCTGGTGCAGCTGAGGAAACCCAGAGGGAAGTTCCGGCGGGGCAGGAAACTCACCTGCATGCCTGGAGCCCGGGCTGGGCTGCCCGAGTCGCTTGGAAGAGGAAATTCAGACCGACACAGAAGACATCAGAAAGAGCCTCGCTCAACACCTTTATTGCAAACCACAACACCTAATCAGAGAGAGAGAACGAAAGGGAAGACCCTGCCACAGTGGCAGTGTGGGGTGGGGGGAGACGGGACTGGGGAGGGGGGGAGGGACGCTGGGTTTACTGGTGGTGGAGAATGGGCACTGGTGAAGGGATGGGTTCCCGAACTCTGTATGGGGGAAACATGAGCACAAAAATGTATAAATCTGTAACTGTACCCTCACGGTGATTCACTGATTAAAAATTTAAAAAAAAGAAAAGAAAAGAAAGAGCCTCGGTCACCACGGGAAGCTGTCACTCCGCGGCGTGAGCACTGCCACAGGCAGAGGCAGACACCCGGAGAGACAGACAGATTTACAGCCGGGGCGTTTGGGGCAGTGAAAGGGAGAGCAGGGCAGGGAGGGGCTGAGGGAGAATTAGTTGGCTCCACACTTGACCCTTGAATTATCTCCCACGGGGGTCCCACTCCTGACCGACCCCGAGGAAGCTCCTCTCATCTCCAGCCAAGGAGACACGCCAGGGCGATCACTGACTCACGACCAGTCAGGTCTGAGCAGACAGGACCCGAGTCATGCTCTGCTTAGAGACCCCAGCGGGATCCCTGCAGGGCACAGCGTGGCATCCAAGACTCTCAGCACCTCGGAACCTGAGCAGTACTGGGTCCTTAGGCCCAAACACTGAAGTGCCCAGAGGGGTTGGTCAGCATCAGCTAGAGCCTCTTCCAGGCCCCTCAGCACACAGGAGAAGCCCCTTCAAAAAAGGCCATTTTATTTATTCTTTCATAATATCTCACAAATTAAGCACATTTTTAAAGGTAACCACAGAGCGAAGCAAATTTTGAAACAAGGGACCAGAGCAATAGTACATCAAGTAGCGTTTGTCTTGCACGTAGCTGACCTGGGTTCAATCCCTGGCATCCCATATGGTTCCCCAGATACCACCAGGAGTGATCCCGGAGCACAGAGCCAGGAGTAATCCTGAGCACTGCTGGATCTGGCCCAAACAAAGAACAACAACAACAACAAAAGGAAGTTTCAGGAGATGGCTGGGTGACTTCATCCATCCTGACAGCACGTATGTGAAGACCAGATAACAGCAAAGCTACATTCATACCATCACCATATTTACGTCTGACCAAGGGGGGAAAAATTCAAGCGAAAGAAGGAGCTGCTGGGACTATCTCAGAAAGCAGGAGAAGCAGCGAGGATTTGCAGGAGGGAAATCATCAGGCAACCTGAAGACACAGTTCCTAGGCCGGCCCTCTTCTCGCAGATGCACGGATTCCTGTTCCTTAGGAAGCCACAGCACGTGCTGCACGGACATGGACACGGCTTCTCAGTGAGAGACTCCCGCAGGGTCACCAAGGGATGCTCCCCTCGCGGCAACGATGCTCCATCAGGAACCTCTCTTCTGGAAAATTCTCAACAAAACCACTTCCCAGAGTCACCTCTGCCGTTTACTCCTGGCGTGATAAAAACATCTGCTAGAGACCAGTTCAGGCGTTTCCGTGATGTTAATGTGATCGGAAATTAACCAAAAAGCATCTAAGCAGATGAAGACATGTGATTTCCATTTCAAATAGGAATTTAATTCGAGAAAAACCACCAAATGGCAGCAACAAGAGCACAGGCTTATATTTATGTGGACCGATTACAGGCTCATTTATAAGAATTGGGAAGTGAAAACAATGACCCCACAGATGAATCAGATTCTGTAATTATAATAGTGTGCGGGGAGGAAAAACTAAATGGCTTTTGGTGCCAACCTCAAAATAACTGTCACCTCTCTGTTCTTAAAAGCCCCAATTCAATCCCATAACAGCCTATTGAAAGCCAGCCTCTCTGCCAGGCTTGAGTAATGTCCCTTTTAACCTTGGCAGGACAGATGGATCAACAAGATGATCCAAGGAGATAAAGTCAAGAAAAATCACTTCCCTTGCACACACTGGCAATCCCCGGATGCCTCCCTGGGAGCCCCGTGGCTATCACAGTGACCGTCCCCAACCAGCTAGATTTACAGGAGTGGGGATTTCTCGGGCCCCCGATAAGCCCCCTTTCCTCTGCCAGTTGGTTTTGTTTTTATTTGGGAGAACTGTATCAGAGAGATATTATGGTACACGTGTTTAGCTAATTATATAGTCCTTGGAATAAGTCACTTTTAAAAGGACAAGATGATTGAGGATTTATATATTATTTTTAATAAGTTGTTGCTCTGAAACCTCACACAACTTCATACCAAAGTGAAGGTTCAAAATCATGGGTGTTTGGGTGTCCGGTTTTCCCAAATTCTACCCCTCTCCCAGAATGACAAGAATCAATGGACATATTTAACCCAGCCCATTAAATTATTTACATTATTATTAACATTATTAAATTATTAAACATTGAGTGAAAAAAATCATTTCTATGCTCTTATTTGGATCCCCTTTTCTGTCCACTTGAAACAATTGGATAAAGACCCTCTTCAGGCTATGAGAGCCAGACCTCTGCTCTGCACCAGAATGTGGAGAGGCGCACAGCCCCCTGGGCCCTCCAGCATGAGCACAAACCCAGTCAGGAGGGGTCTGCCCTCACGCATAAGCCCCTCCTGGAGGCCTCTGACTGTCATGGAGGGGGTGGATTTCATTGTTCAAATTTGGGCAACACCTTAAAACACAACAGGTGCTACATTTTTAGACCTACCACCAAAAGCCCAACCTAAACAGGAAGACATTTTAGTTGTAATTTGTTAAACTTTGTAAGCGGTATTGGTAAACAGGTTCTTTGAAAATAAAATATAGATTGTGGTAAAATGTCATTAAAACATCTATGCATGAAGGACTTACATCTCAAGTGTACAAAGCATTTTTCATATTCTACAATAAGAAAGCAACTAACCTCCAAAAAAAGTGGGCAAAGGAAGACACATAAAGTAGAATATGCTTAGAAGCATCACTCAAGGCCAGTGGAAATTCAAAATCTTACAGCCATTTTGGAAGTTTCTTCCAAAACTAAACAGAGACTCAGCATGTCATCAGCACTCTTATTCTTACGTAGTTAACTTGATTGATATGAAAACTTATGTCCATGCGAAAGAAACCTGCCTGTGAACATTTATAGAAGCTCTGCTTAAAATAGCCCCAAAGTGAAAATAAACCAGATGTCCGTCACTCAGTTAGGGGAGAGATGAATGCATTTATACATGTAATTCAATACTATTCCACAACAGAAAGACCTGAAGTAGGAACACAAGTTGTAGCCCTTGTCTTGAGCTAAAGAAGTCAGCCAACAAAACGTTCATTTGTATATATACAATATTCTAAAAGAGGAAAGACTAATCCATAAACTATAGTGTCAGATCACTGGTGTCCTGGAGAAGTGACAATGGAAATGTAGCAAAGGCAAAATTTTTCTGGAGCCACAAAGTTGTTCTGTGGCTGAATGGGGTGTTGTGGAGCTCGTCGGGGAGAGCACATCTCTTAACAAATTATTTTCATCTAGAATGAAAAAATTTTCTTCTATGAAATTGTATTTCCAGGGAGTAGAAGAGGAAAAAAGCTTAATAACAAATAAAAGCCACAATATAATGAAGAATCAAATAATTCTCCTCTCCAAATGTCTTTTTGGTATTCTGAAATGCTTTGTACTGGCCGTCAGTTTGCCCATTATCTGGTCATTTGTCTTGGGTGGTACGTGAGCCCCTCACTTCTCCCTAGAATACTAAGTGTATGTAGAGACTCTCTATCTTAATTAAAGCCCCACAGGCCAGACAGATAACCTCCACTCTCCTTCGAACTATTGAATCTGGTCAGTATATTGGGAAGATACTTTAGATGTTTCTTTGAAGCTATTTATGTTTAAGTTTGGAGATTGTCGTCTTTATTTCTATAAAAGTCCTCACTTCACATAACACTTAGGATTCCTTTTATATTGGTGGTGCCTCTCATTCTTCCTCTGTTCACTTCCCCAGACAATAAAAGTAATAAAAAGTTAAAACTAAACTAAAATAGAAATAGTCTAAAGATGCTAAGAGCTGGAGAATGAGAGGCACCACCAATATCAAAAAAATATGAGTTGTAAGGAGTGGAAGGTTTTGGAGAAACTAAAGATACAACCAGAAAAGTAAAAATTTTTTTCTTAAAAACCTGCATATTTTGTCCACTATAGAATCCTCCATTACTGGATTCTGTATCTCTAGAGTCATATTATAAAAAGATGTCCTTTCCTATCCAAATTGAAATCCAGCCTTTGTGTGTTACGTAGACTGTTCTTTCTGCTGTCTCATGCTCTATCAACTCCTTGGCAACTTCTCCCTGTCACCTAATTAAAAACAGTCAATATTGACTCTTTAAAAGTAATTTCTTATTCAGGGTGGATTTTGCTTTTAGACCTTGCTGCTCTAAGATTATCATTTGCAGACATTTTTCGAGCTCCCTGAAGGCATTAAATGGTCTACAGTAATAAAGATGGTAGTACTAGGTTATATAGATCCTTTGATGCTAGTTACATGTGTAAGTGACTTTTCTAGAATCTAAATTAAAAGAGAAAAAAAATCCTGCAGAATTATCTGAACAACACATTTCCTTTAACCTGATATGCCCAAAGTATTCCTCTCCAAATGTGCCCTTTATGAAATTTATTAGTAATAGGCTTCCAGTATTTTTTATAGTCATTCTTTGAGTCTTTGAAACTTATTGTGTATTTTCCACCTAAATCATCTCTCCACTCGGGCTAGGCATCTTTCAACTATTCCCAAGCGACGGGGGGTGAGAGCCGGCCATCGTGATGGGGCAGCTTCTCGGGGCCGTGTTGCCTTAAGTGGATGGGAACCATGACTTCCACAGGGATCTTACCTACATCAAAGCAGTAAGAATCTTTCGCACAGCGCAGAGCCAAGTCACATAGATTGTAGGAACAGCCTGTAACAAGCAACTTTCCCTTTATTCAGATCCTATTTCCTGATTTAAGGGGAACTGGGAGCCTTCCGAGAGGCAGGCTGAGGGTTGGGGGGAAGGTGGTCTCAGAACCTGGTGACACCAGTGGAATGAATTCGACTGGCAGGCACCAGTGCTGGAACATAGCATGCCAAAAACCAACTATGATTAACTTTGGAAATCACAGTGGCTTAAAATATTTTTTTACTTTAATAAGTTTTAAAATGTGACACTACGAGAAAAAAATTATAAAAGTAAAGCATGATGGGGCTGGAGTGATAGCACAGCGGGTAGGGCATTTGCCTTGCACGCGGCTGACTCGGGTTCAAATCCCAGCTTCCCATATGGTCCCCTGAGCACCGCCAGGAGTAATTCCTGAGTGCAGAGCCAGGAGTAACCCCTGTGCATCGCCAGGTGTGACCCAAAAAACAAAAAAAAAAAAAAAGTAAAGCATGACTAATTGCTCCAAGCCTGCTCGAATCGGGACTAGGCCTCCTCCGCCCAGATTTCCCATTTCCCAGTAGCTAGGCGTTCACACCCATGGACTGCCCCCAGCGCCGTGTAATCCTGTCAACGGCCAACATCCAGAGACTTAAAAGCAAGCTCCCGGATATCTTATAGCCTACTTCTCCCTCTGGGAGAACCTGGCAAACTACTAGGAGTTTCCTGCCCCACATGGGAGAGCCTCGCAAGGTCCCCATGGTGTATGAATATGCCAAAACCAGTAACAAGCTGGGTTTCATTCCCCTGACCTGTAAGAGACTCCAGTACGGCATCATTGGGAGGACGAGTAGAGAGAGGCTTCTAAAATCTCAGGGCTTGGACGAATGGAGATGTTACTGAGACCGCTAGAGAAATTTGACAATCAACAGGATGATGATGATGATGATGATGATGATGATGATGATGATGATGATGATGATGATGACGATGACAACAACTGATTTTCACTCGAAGTGCGCACCTCTGAGCTGCATGAAAAAGGGTGAAGGAAAAGATCTCATCTTCTAGGTGCAGAGGGTATAAGACAGTAATGTCCCCAGCACACGCAGTACCAGGCCAAAGACTGGTGCAACTCCAGACTTAGTTGCCCCATCTCTTACCACTCTTTGTCCCTTCCAGGAGACATTTATTCTTGGTTTTACTGGGGGGGGTATGTTTTTTCCCACTTTATTTAAGCATAAAAAAGTGGTTTACAAGTTGCCCCTGGTGATTTGTTACCGGCGCTCAACACTCCAACCCCAATCCCACCGCCACTATCACACCCTCCACTGCTGCCTCCATTTCCCCAGCCACCCTTCCGGCCTGCCCCATAGCTGACCCACAATAATTTGTTTTGTATTGCTTGTTGATGTTAAAATGTCTAATGTGATTATCAAAAAATACTTCACTAAAAGAAAATTTGTGGAAATTGTTGTGCCTCACCATGGGGACATGAAGTCCTTGTCTGACGATTTACTGAGCTATTGCCACAAGTTAAGCCTTCTCTGATGAAGCTTTTGCTAGATTCCCACCCGACCCAATTCTAACCTGCTCCTACGGGGAGGTTAGCGTAGCAGAATCTGGAATTGTCACCGCAGAAAATCCAGACTATTTAACTGGCCAGTCTGGCTGGAGGCACGGCAGCAACTGCTGGGGATGAAGGCGGCTGCTGAGACTCAGGCGGGAATGAAGCTTGGCCCACACCCCCTCCCCGGATCAGCCCAGAGGGTCCCACGGATCAGGTATACAAGAAAACGAGAAACGTTTGCAGCTAGTTGATCTCTTTCGGGATTTATTTCTGAGTCTCTGGAACAGAGCCAGTAGATGAGCTTCCCTGGCCGTGGACATGGATGTCACAGCCAGGCTTCCAGCAGGGAGATGCAGGAAGGTCACTCGTCCTAATTTCGAGAAGGTCTGGAGTTTTCAACACACACACACACACACACACACACACACACACACACACACACAATCCAGGCAGTGTACCTGGAATTTTCAGCAGGTTAGCATATTTGTGAAGCTCAGCTGGAGTTGGCCGAGTCCAGATGGTGCCAACTGTGTGTGTGTGGCGGGGGGGGCGGGGGGGGGAGTCAGTGAAGCTTCCAGGGCGTTGGTAGGGTGGAAACTTGGTCCACCCTCCTCCCGGAATGGAAGCGATATTTACTCTTTTTTTAAAAAAAAAGTTTCTTAATTGAATCATCATGAGATACACAGTTACAAAATTGTTCATGATCACGTCTCAATCACATAATGTTCCAACGCCCGTCCCTTCACCTGTGAACGTTTCCCACCACCAGTCGGTCTTGACTGACAGATCGCAACTGCCCACTGATAGGAGCCAGATTCTTACTGCTTTTATGTAGGTAAAATCCCCAGAAGCTTCCTCGCTGTTAAGGAAGAAACAAAAGTCAGTTGCCAGGACCCCTGTGGCTTTAGAAGAATACCTGGTAGAAACAGTGGATGTCAGAAGTTTGCTCACAAGGTAACTCAAGGTCAGAAGTAAGGAGAGGAGGGCCTAGCGTGGCCCAACAGTCTTCGTTCACATAAAACCCACGGGGCTGGCTGGCGAGATAGTGCGGCAGCAGGCCTGATGTTTACCTCACATGTAGCCAGGCTTGATCCCTCTCACACCATGTGGTACCCTCATTCCAGAAATAATTCTTGAGCTCAGAGCCAGAACAAAGCGCTGAGAGCCACCAGAAGCCGACTAGAACCCCAAAATTTTTAAAAAATCAAGTAAAGCCCACTCCAATAGAAATTCTCTTTTTTTTATGGTTAATATTGTAGTTGTTCACATTATTTTACTTTTTACTATCAACATGATATACTGGGGCCATTAAATATCTTTGGCAAGTAACTGTCTACAGTAAGAATAATCATACAACTGGTTTTCAAACTCTCACTTCTGCAGAACTCCACTGGGCCATGCACTGGTCGGAGGACCAGCAATTAATAACCACAGTGATAGAACTGGTTTAAAACCATTTTAATCTTGAAGACCAGCATTGGCCCATAGAGAAGAAGTTTAAAACCACTGATATAGATGTTATATGATTGGTGAGGAAAATTGGTTACAAAATTGTTGTGGACTAGTCTTGTGCTTGTAGAACAAAGGTTAAAGAATGGGGTCTCTGCTATTGGTCATCCCGTTGCTCATCGATTTGTTGGAGCGGGCACTAGTAACGTCTCTCATTGAGAGACTTATTGTTACTGGTTTTGGCATATCCAATATGCACGGGTAGCTTGCAGGCTCTGCCGAGAGGGCTCGATACTCTCAGTAGCTTGCTGGGCTCTCCGAGAGGGGCGGAGGAATCGAACTCAGGTCGGCCGTGTGAAAGGCGAACACCCAACCACTGTGCTATCGCTCCAGCCCCCTGCTATTGGTAACATTGATATATATCAAAGTTATACTTTCTAAGGGCTATAGTGATAGTATAGCAGGTAGGGGCATTTCCTTGCATGCAGCCGGTCAGGGTTTGATCCCTGGCACCCACATGGTCCCTAGAATCTTGCCAGGAATAATTCCCAAGCACAGAGCCAGGAGTAAGGTCTGCGCACTGCTGGATATGGCCCAAAAGCAAAACAAACAAAAACTCTAAATTATACTTTCTAAAACATGACAAGTTACCAAAAATTACCAACATGTGATATCTCATTCAGGGGAAAAAAAACAGAGTTCTCATATATTCATCAAGAGGAGGGGCCCATCTTCTCTAAATCCCTGCTCTTGCTTGGCTCTCTGAAAGCTCACCTCGATATACCTTCTCAACCCAGCACTGAGCTTCCTGGAGGAGAAGCACTCTACTCCCACCTACAGTTTTCCTCTACAGGTTTGCAGTGCACAGTTTCAACTGCCCCTTCTTCCCTCTCCTTCCTGGAATCAAAGATGGCCTGCTCAACTTCTAGGATTTTACCCATAACATCCAACGTTGTGTTCAACCCCTTCTTCAGTGAGACCACTTTCTGCACTCCCTAACTAAATAGAAACCATGTGTCGAATAAGAACCACAGCAGTGGGGAAAAAAATGTCAAGTTTTCCTCTAAGGATATGAGTCTTGGAAAACATTGCAGATAGTCAGACCTTGATCACACGATGAGCAAAGTTTCAGTAAAAAGACATACTCATTAACAACCAGTGCTGGTTGGAAATCACCACAAGGGCGGGGGGTGTGGAGGGTAGTTAAGATAGAGGAGGGCCCATTATGACAACGGTGGTTGGAAATGATCACTCTGGACAAGAACGAACTGTTGAAATAATTAATAACATTTCAGCACCTGTACTGCAAACCATGATGTCTAAAATGAGAGAGAGAAATAGAAAGAGAAAAATGACGCCTGCCATACAGGCAGCCTGGGGAGGGGGATAGCATTGGGGGGGAGGGAATCGGGGGACATCAGTGCTGGGAAATGACCCTGGTGGTAGAGGAATGGGTGTTGGAGCATT
Organism: Sorex araneus; assembly: GCF_027595985.1. Lineage (NCBI taxonomy): Eukaryota > Metazoa > Chordata > Mammalia > Eulipotyphla > Soricidae > Sorex > Sorex araneus. Next base: position 378,477,732 of record NC_073303.1, read on the forward strand.
GTAGGACTGAAACCCAATCATGAATGGTTTTTAAAGCTCTATCTCATGGTTATTCAATAAAAAATTTAAAATGTTTTTAAGAAAAAATAATGACTAGTGGATGCAAAGAAGAAGGAACTTATTCATTGTTGGTGGGAATGCTGACTGGTCCAGCCTTTTTGGAAAATAATATGGGCATTCCTCAAAAAAAAAAAAAAAAAAAAACAGAAATTGATCTTTCATATGACCCAGCAATACTACTTCCGGGAATATACCCCAGAGGCCCCGAAAAACACAGAGCAGAAAAAAACATCTGCATGTCTATGTTGGTTGCGGCACTATTCACAATAACCAGAATCCGAGTGCCCGAGAACAGGTGACTGATTAAACACACTCTGGTTCATACCTTCCACAACTAGGCCCTTAAGAAAGTCTCTGTCAAATGAATTTACAAGACAGTGGCCTCACCCACCTCAGAAGACGTCGTCCCCCTAGGCACCATCACCCCACCCATCCCTCCGCCCTGCCGCCCATGCTCATCCCTGTTTCTTAACTGTGAAATGTTCCACCCTGTGACATGCTCCGTGCGCCCCCTACCCCCACCAGCTCCACAACACACACAACTTGAGTTCCTTGCAACGCACAGGCCCCAGGGTGCTCAGCAGCAGGGCACTGCAAACGCCAGAAAACGTGAAACCCTTCAAGTTTTCAAATAAGACTCTGATTTACAACAGCAGGGGCTGGAAGTGGAGCGGGTGGTTGAAAACTCTGAGGGCCCAACAGGAAGTGAATGTGGGAAACGAATCCACTTATGTAAGTTACTCCCAGAGACATAGAGAATATATTTTTGAGGTTGAAAATCTGAAAGACCCTTTATTTCAGGGCAATTTAGATATCACTGTCCCCCTGGCTTTGTTGAAATTGTGTTTAAAATAACATTTGAGCACAGACAGGTCTCGGGTCCTCTGAGACTTGAACACGTCTGTGGGATCCGCCAGTGGCATTTACATTAGGTTCAGGGTTTTTGACAAGATCTTTTTCAAAGCATTTCTAAGAGAATTTACTCCCCCCGCACCCCTTTTCTTTTCTTTAGCAAGATTTGATCTCCAGTCTTTCCATGTTTACATTTGAAGGGAAAGAGCAGGCTGTGTGAGAGAGTTGTGTTTGCACAGCCCTGTGGTTTGACAGCAAACACAACTAGCAAATTAGCCTTCCTCCAGCTAATCTCTGGCGACTCCAGACTCCTGTCTCTAGGTGCTAAGCAGGGAAGACAGCAGAGGACAGAGGAAATGGGCCCCAAGAAGCTGAGTCACTTTCTGGAGTTGCCCTGGACCCCTCTCCTGGACCGACACCATTCTAGGTTTGTGGAGACGCGCATCTGACAAGAAGGCTAAAGCCGCCACTGTGGCATGAAAATGAGCCAGAATATTCCCCTGGACTGGGTCTGACAGGAGACTTGAGTTTTCACTTTCTCCAATTTTCCTTAAATTTTAAGAAGGGACAACATATTCCTTCATTCGGCAGCTGTTGGCTGACGGTCGTCATCTGCCGAGATTTCTCCTCAGCAGAAATGAGGCTCCAGAGGCTGAGGGAAGTCACCCGCTTCGCTCCTCTCCTGCATGTCAGAGGCAAGACGCCCACTGCAAGCTGGGAGAGAAGCAGGATGGACTGGGTAGCACAGCAGCACAGAGCCCTGTGGAGGGACGCGCAGATGGCGTTAGCCGGGACCGAGAATGCCTCGTTAGGAGGCGACACCAGAGCAGAGAGCCAGACGCTGAAGCACACGACGATCACTGGTGTAGATGAGGAACAGGAGGCGAGTTGAAAGCACCAAGGAAGTGAGGGTGTAGGGGGGAGTTTGAGGGCCCCGAGGACAGGGAGAGGTCCCAGGAGCTAAAGATAAAAAGTGAGGAAAGCGCCAAGGATTTGGATCAGTTTCCCCTGGGGTAGAGCAAGTCCCCGGAGACTTCGCGGGAAGAACTTTCGCTGTCGCGCGCAGGAGCCGGGAGAGATGTGCCTGGGCTTGCGTTTCTCTCAGCTCCACGTGCTGAGGTACAGGGCAGGCTGGGTTGTTCGGTCAACAACTGCAGGAAGGAAATCTGCCTGTGTGTGTGCATCCCCGGGGCCCCACTGGGCCTGCTTCAGAGCACGGCACCAAGTCAGACGTGTCAGAGCAAACAGAATAAAGGGCTCCACGGCACACGTGGGAAGGGACAATTTTGTTTGTCAAGCCTGACCGTGGACATGTCGAGTAAACAGTGCCTGAGTTCGCTCTGAGCAGAGAAAAATCAAAACTCGAAAATAACCCGTCTTGGAATCATTTACCTAGAGGGAGCTTTGGCCCTAGAGAGGTATTTGAAGCAACTAAAAAAAATTCTGGTAATGATGACAATAAGATCATTGATCAAGAGCTTGGTGCTTTGCCATCCTTGGCGCTCCTCATTCATCGTTGTATTCTTTATGTTTGGAGGGGGTACAGGGATTTGGGCCACACCGGGCAGAAATCAGAGCTTACTCGTAACTCTGTGCTCAGGGATCACTCCTGGCAGTGCTCAGAGGATCATGTACAGTGTAGGAGTCAAACCATGTTGGTGTGTGCATGGCAAGCACTTTTACCGGCAAACTATCTCTCAAACGCTGCTTTTTATTCTTTAAGTTACTGCTTGCACGAGTCCGTCAATTTGAAATAATTTGGATTTTAAAGGGCCAAAATAATAAGCTGAAGTGAAAGATTTGAGTCCTCAAGAGGAAAAAAGAAACAGAATCTTTTACCGTCACCATAAATATAGCAACGGTCTGAGTCTGCCCCAGGAAGAAGAAAAGGGACATTTGCAGAGTGGATCCGTCACCATCTGCAGCGAGTCGAAGGTCCCAAGGATGCAGTGACAAAGATTTCCATTCCCCAGATTTCCACTCTCTGCCCCCCTTGGCTGTAAGAAGGGGACTGAGCTTCTCCCTGGGAGCTGCGCCTCTGTCCTTCCCCCGGGCTCCTGGGTGCACTGCCTCACACAGGCAGAGGCCGGGAGCACCAGCTCTGGGAGGGGGAGCTTCTCGGGGCCCCCAGCATCCGGTGAGAAGGGAAACGAGGGGACCAGCCCCACTTCCTGGGCTCTTGGCTTAACCACCTGGGGGACTGGAGGCTGTGCGTCTCCCATGGCCACCTGACTCACGAGAGAGGCCTCCGGAGCGTGATACCCAGCAGCAGCCTCACCCTCGGCCCAGCCCCTGTCCTGGACGGTTCTGGCACTTAGAACTCTGGATCCAGTCTGGATATTTCAGCCAAGAGGCATTCTGCCAAGTACTTGCCACATTCAATTACTAATTCGATGTAGTGGGGTGTGTGTGTGTGTGTGTGTGTGTGTGTGTGAGAGAGAGAGAGAGAGAGAGAGAGAGAGAGAGAGAGAGAGAGAGAGAGAGATTTGGCCACGCCTGGAAGTGCTCAGCAGCTACTCCCAGACTGGGGGCCTCCTGGTGGTACTCGGGAGTCATGTGGTATCACCCAGAAGAGCAATCCCCGATTTCACTAATTCTGCCCATGAAAGGAAAGCTCAGTGTCCCCCAAAGGGAGAGAAGAGTCAGATCCAAGAGCTCCCACTTCTCATTTTGAGCTTTTTCCTCCTTCGAATTGGGAATTCTCAGGCCTGGCCACTGAAGGGGAGTCGCAGGAAGGAGACTGGGGCCTGCTGGGGACACTCGGGCCGGCTCTGCCCTTAGAACACGGCCGGGTGACCACGTCCCTGCTGCTCCCAGCCCCGCAAGCAGACCGGCAGGGGGGCTGCCCCCAACACCCTGCCAGACACCAGCCTGCGGGAAGCTCCAACTCCAAGCATCACAAGACGCACCCCAGTCACAGGCCGGCAAATCCAGCCGGGCAGCTGGCGAGAAGCTCTCCTCGGCCTCTCTCTCGGATTCCTCGTTACTCTAGCGTGATCTCATGAGTAAATTCACTTGAATTTCCCAGAATAGCAGTGGTGATGTTTATGAGGACATTTTTTTTTTAATGTAGAAGAAGAAGAAGCTGGTGCCTCCCCGGGGCCTGGTTCCTAGTTCCGTGCCAGCACCCCAGTCTCGCGTGGCCCTTGAGCTCTTCTTCCCCACAGAAGGGCCCGTCTCCTCCAGCGCTGGTGACGCGTCCCCACGCTCCCACGCAGCCTCTGAGCCATATTGGGGAGGACTGCTAATGGCTCCAAATGAGCTCCGGGCATCTTCCAGAAAATAGCATTATTTAGCTGGAAAGGCTTAAAAATCACATCCTTCTGATATTGTTATGTATTTATCTGACTTGAGAGGGAGAATCAATGAAATGAAAGACAGGAAATAGAGTCAGTGAAATCCTCTTAGGGCATTTTCCAAAGGACGCTGAAGAGCAAATGCTATAAAGGGAAAGGAGAAAGGGTATTATTGGAAACATTGAATTCTGAAAGTGCTTTGGGTTAGGTCTTCAGGATCTTTGGGGGAAATTGGTTTCAATGAAATTGCTCTGACCTGACCTTGCTATATATAAAATTGTGAAGATTCATTCTGGAACCCATTATTTAATCATAGAGTATGCAATCTTTGGTTTAGGTATATAATATGCTACATAAATATATCCAGATAGATATTAGAGTGTAATTACTGTATGCATGTGGGCTGCCCCAGGCGTGGGTGTGTCTATACTCACGGCCCTCAGTGAGGACAGCGCAGGAGCTGTTCTGCCGCTGATCGGGTGTGGTTCTGTGCCAGCTCCCCTGTGAGGGGCCGGTGGAGGTGTTTCATTTCTCATCTGATCTCTTTGTCTTGCCTGAACACAAAGGCCTCTCCCCTTCCTTCCCCTCCAGTCAGTAGCACTTCACACTTCAACACAACACATTTGTAAATGCAACAGAGACTTAGTGACAGAAATGAAGATGCCACTTTCATCCTGACAATGAAATGGAAACGCCTCAAGAAACAGCCGAGGATGCGCAGAACTGGAAGTACTCTTTCAGAATGCATAACTCCTTGTTTTCAGCGTAATCACTCAGGTGTTACATAACAGCAATGACTAGAAAACAAGCTTTTTTAAAGAAAATGTATTAATGCCTACATTTAGAGTCCCAGAGCTACAAATATCACTATTTTAGATAGATAGATAGGTAGACAGATAGACAGATAGATAGATAGATAGATAGATAGATAGATAGATAGATAGATAGATAGATAGACAGACAGATAGATGATAGATAGAATCTCAATAATAGTACTAAGATTATAGCAGAGGTTATACTGAAAATCTGTGTTGTGAATCTCAGGGGTATGATTTATATAACAGATGAATGTTTCTTTTGAAAGGATTAATGATGGTCTTTTCCGTGCATCAAAAGCATGACATTCTGGGCCCCTAATCTTATTTAAAAATGAGTCAGTAGCCTTCTCACTTGAGCATGCATTCAAATGCCTTAGGAATGACACCCACAAATGCTATTTGTACCTCCACTACTATTGGATGGAACCCAGATCCAGTTCTTCCAGAGGCCTAGATCCAGTGCAAATGTACGATTCCCCTGGGTCCGGGTCAGAACCAGAGGTCAGCCACATGACAGTGACTTAGAGAAACCCTCAGTTTTTTCACAGATGAAACCCAGGACTGGTATCCTGACCAGTCATGAAAAACCTTTCTCACACAGATTAGTGCTGGGGAAAACTGATTTTTCAATCCCATGGAGTGGGAAGAAATGCTGTCACTTTCTTATCAGCGTCAGGAGGTGGCAGTTGGACAGATGGACAAGGTGATTTTTAAGTCACAGAACTCCACATTTCTTTCTTTGTAATTCAACACAGAATAGAAGCAAATTCCCATCTTTGGTCATCTTCCCACCCCTCGAGTAAGTGAGTCTGTGAAAGTTGATGTCAAAGCAGGATTCAGTCAGACACAACAGATACGGAGTCTGGCTGAAGAGAGAGCTCAAGGGCTGCCCCACGCTCTGGGGGCTAACGGGTGGGGGGTGCAGTTTAGCCCCTGGCAGGGTATAGTCCCTCAAGCACCCCCAGGAATAGGCCCCGTGTGCAAAGCCAGGAGCAGCCCCGGTACCACCAGGTGCTGCCTAAAACAGAACAAAAACAAAAATGAAGAGTCTACAAGCTGAGATACACTCAGCACGGGCAACTGAGAAGAGAGTGCTAAAGTTTAGTCAGGCTTCTGTGGCACCAACTTCCTCATCAATCATCTGAGGGTAATATGTAGCACTGCACTGTAGCACTGTCATCCCGTTGTTCATCGCTTTGCTCCAGCGGGCATCAGTAACGTCTCCACTGTGAAACTTGTTGTAACTGTTTTTGGCATATTGCCACGGGTAGCTTGCCAGGCCCTCTGAGAGGGATGGAGGAACCGAACCCGGGTCAGCTGCGGGCGAGGCAAACGCCATCCCCACTGTGCTATCGCTCCAGACAGGAAGTTGTACCCAAGCACAATTCTTTGTTTGGGGGCGAGGAAAGAAACTCTTCTTGGCAAACCTCACAGGGTCTGAAGAGACAGACAAGAATGGCCAGTCCTGCTGGGGTGTCACCTCAGGGGGACACACAGGGTTCCCCGTCCCCGACTTCTCATGGAGCTGTCTCTGCCCAGAGCACCCAGAATGCTCGGTGGTCCCCAGTTTGTTGACTCAATCCAGCATTTTTGAGGAGAGGGGTAATTTCAACTATTTTTCTCTATGATTTTGTAATACTTGAGAAGAAAAAAAAATAATTTAAAGGAAAACTAATGTTTGAGTCTCATTTGTGCCTTTGAGACTAATTTTTTCATCAGCAAAGTAGGAACAGGCCCCCTGGGCGGCAGGAGCTGTGAAGAGGAGCGCGAAGGCTGAGCCAGGCATTACCCCCATTGTTCTCCTCTGCCTTCATCTTATTATCTCACAGTTGTTAGGTGTGGGCTTTTTTCTAAGAAAAAAAAAAAAAAGAAGAAAAGCAGGAGGAAGTCTACAATTTGCCAAGGCGGAATCGGGCCCTGAAAGCCTTGTTATTGTCAAATGTCGTTTTGATTCGCATCATCTGGAGCAAAAACACCAAGTGAAAAGATTTGCTTTAATCGTTCGAGTCATCGCAATCTTCCCTCCCAGGAATAAAACAGTCGATAAGAATGTTCACACGTCGCCCTTCTGCAGACGCCAAATACAAATGTCCCTCGGCGCCGGGATCGTTTAAATGGAGTGCTCAGAGCGCTTCTGAAAAACAGCCTTCCTCCCAGCTCACTCTGTCAAGCACCCTCCAGGCCAGGGAACGGAGGCCACACGAGGAGCCACAGCAGCCTGTGCAGGCGCTGAGGGGCCTCCCTCCCTCCGAGCCCCCGCTGCATGTGGGAACTCACTGTATTCCCAACACGCAACTGAGGGGGCTTCATTTTCTTTACTTTCTTCCATTTCATTGAAGCACCATGATTCACAGTCATTCACAGCTGGTGCTCAGGCAAACCGTGTCCCAGCACCAATCCCACCAGCAGTGTTTCCATTCTTTGCTCCGAGGTGCCCAGGACACCCCCCGCCCCCCGCCCCAGCCTGCCACCTTACCTGGGACCCTTCAGAGTTTGGTTGGCGAAGTTTCGATCTTGTTTTCAGGGTTGCCGACTCTGTGGTTTGGCTAATTAACTCGACCACTCCTTACACCACCCCGTGTACTCAGTCCCCGGGACCCCGCATCCCCACTGTGTCCAGCTATCTCTTCTTTCTCCCTCAGTTTACTTCCTTCTCAGTCCTTCCCCTCCTGATCTAGGAATCACCCCTTTCAATCACTGCATTCCCTCAGTAACTAGAGGTTTTGATGCACCCGTGTGTTACGAAATGCAACGAGAATAGAGCTCAGTAGTAATACATTCCCTACCTCACAGGGGTGCCATTTTTTCTCTTTGTGTGAGTGGGAGGGTGGGGGCTTGGGAGGAAGATGAGGACACATCAGATCTCTCTGAGCAGCCTCAAATGCACATGACAAGTTTGAGGAGGTGCCAGGCAGACCTTAACTCTCCAGAATTCACCTAATCTTCGCAACCGAGCTTTTGTGCCCTGGTCCTTTCCTTTTTCAGTCCTAGTAACCGCCATCTTCCTCTGCTCCTATGACTTTAAGTTGTCAGATCTGCATTTGGTGGGATCCTGCTGATTTCGTCCTGTGTCTGGGTTATTTCACTAAATATGATGTCCTTATGGTTCAACCAGGTTGCAATTGGCAGGCTATCCATTGATTGATGATTGACAGCTTGTTGGTATACAAATAATAGACATTAGATAATTAGCAGATGATAGATAACACACAAATAGAGAAATGGGGGCCAGGCGGTACTGTGGGCAGGAAGTTTTTCTTGTACTAGACCAACCAAGTTTGATGCCTAGAACTCCCCCAAGCCAATCAACAGGGATCCCTGAGTGCAGATCCAAGAATAATCCCTGAACTCTGCCAAATGTGGCCCCCCAAAACAAAAATTAATAATAATAATAATAATAAACAAATAGATGGATAGATAATGATATATTAAAGCTAGTTACAATGGGGAAAATGGGTAGGTGGTAGGTAATAGATGATATATGAATCCTAGATAAAGAGAAACAATTGATACATAGATGGTATGACAACTGACAAACAGATGACAGAGTTGACGATGGTGCTAGATAAGTGATGGACAGTATCACCGAGTCAGATACAGACACACCCAATTTCTCTGATACAGAGAGACACAGTGCAGGCTTGAGCTAGCTCACACAGAAGGACACGGGAAACTTGCACCAAGTCTGAGAATTTGACCATTGAGGTGGGTCAGAGCCTTCCTCAAAAATCATCCAGTGAATTCTAGAATGAAAGGACAAGTGTTTGTAGTGGGCCGGGCAGCCAGAGAGAGCCCAGCAGGTTGGAGACTCAGGCAGAGAAGGAGCATTTTCAATTTTCTTGTTAAGTTCATTGTCACCCCCTGAGTCTGTGCCTGAGGTGATAGTCTCATCATTTTCCCCCAGTCAGATATGGCACCCACAAATGCTGGGCTTTGCTAGTATTAGTGATTTAATCTTGTCCCTCTGTGCCCTGGCATGTAAGATAAGACCAGAGGGCAGATTTTTAGCACAAGCCTAGTGTCCCAACGGGATGACGAGGATGGCAGAACCCAGCTTTTCTCTTCTCAAAGATGAATCAAAACATAAAGTACTCAAAACCCAGCTGACCTATTCTCCATGCTGACCAACTAGATAACCATGAGAGATTTTTATCTGCTTCCTAAGCTTGAAGGGAAAAGAAGGGGGAGGGGGACTTTTTACTTCTAAACTATATAAAAGTTAATTTTCAGACTTGAAATTGTTATGACTTTGGGATAGATGAATCACAGATCACCCTCAGAATATTATATAAACTATCATCTGGCAACAAATTAATATATGTTTCAAGTGACAGGAAAGAGAAGTTGAATTATATAAAAATATTTTATAAATACTACAATTTGTGTAGCTAATATTAAAAATACCCAATCCTCATTATTCCTGAATTACATTCTAAGATTAGAATGGTGGCTAAAAAGAGGGAGCTTTTTGATATTTGAAAACTCTATATTTATCTGGAAATACACATTTCCTTTTTTCAGATCTATTTAAACTTTTTTGCAAAGAAAGCAATTTTGACATTGAAAGGCCATAGAAAAGAATCTGCTTAACAGGTTTCAAGTTCTTGAAGGGTGGAAAAAGTCTAAGAGGAAAGTGTGTGTTCTGCTCCTATTTTCAGCCCATTTGCCATCTGAACTGACTCCTTATCTCAGGTTTCTATAGTCTGTTTGAACTGTAATGGAATGGACTTCCTTTTTTAACTTTATTTAGACACCGTGGTTTACAGATTTGTTCGTCATACACTTGTTTGGGGCATTTGCCCTTCCAGCACCAGCCCCACCCCCAGTGTGACCTTCCCTCCACCACTGTCCCATTTCACAGACAAGCCTGACCCCTTAGCAGGCACAAAATAATTTATTTTATATTGCTTATTACAACAAAATGGCTTACAGAAATGTTTAAAAATACTTTAGTAAAATAAAATTTGTGAAAAGCGTTATATCCCACTACCCAGACATCAAGGTCATTGCCCGAGGACTCCCTGAGCTGCTTGTTGCTAGCTGAGCCTTCCGTGTTGTTTCTGCTCATTGAGCTTAGTTGGCTTCTGTACTGTTCTCCCACTAGTTTGATGTGCTCCTACTGGGCTGTCAGGGCTGCGGCCACCACAGCAACACCTGCATCTCACAGCTGCCACCTTGTAAACAACCACCCAGCTTCACAGTTTCACGACTAATCTCTAAAGAGTTACCGAGCCACTGAAACTCAGGGGTACACAGGTCTGTGGGATGAAAACTTGGGGTGCCCCTGGGAGGAGGCAGACCAAGAATCATCCCAGTTCTAAAGATCCTGGAAGCCCTGGAGCGTGCGGCCACATATGCAGTCATGCAGCACATTCAAATTCCACAATGCTGGGCTTTCCATTCTTAATTCCTATTCTCTCCCTCATGTCTGCCCATCTACCCCCCACCAAGTAACAATAAAAAGCATCTCCTAATTGGAAAGAAAATATGTGGGAAAGGGTCTGCCAAGTAGAAACAGAGAAAAACAAAATATAACTTCTTTATTATTTTTTTTCTTTTTGGGTCATACCCGGCAATGCACAGGGGTTACTCATGACTCTTCACTCAGGAATTACTCCTGGCAGTGCTCGGGGGACCATATGAAATGCTGGGAAACGAACCCAGGTCTGCTGCATGCAAGGCAAACACACCCTCCCCACTGTGCTATCACTCCAGCCCCCCAAATATGACTTCTAAGGTGATGATCTATCTCCACATTGGAACACAAATGCATTTTACACAAAATGACTACAAAAGTGCCATTGACCTTGCCTCAGAGGTGATCTCTGGCATAAGGCTAGAGCAAAAGCTCCACGATTCTCATTTCCAGGTCAGCCAGGGGGACTCTGGACCCAGCACTTCACACTGTAACACTGGATGGTCATTATTGCTGGTTATGTATTCACAGTAGGGGATGAAGAGTCTCGGGACCTCACCTTGGACCTCAGGCAGTGTGAAGTGTCAGGGAAGTGTTACGGCTCTCGTTAACGAAGAATGAAGAATCACAGCTATCCCCCCTCCCAGTGCCGAGAATGCAGAAGATCAATAGCACGGAAGCATAAACAACAATGTTGTGAAAACCCCATAGCTTACTTAGGTGGTGTGGGGGGCAAGCCAGAGCAGCAGAAAGACGCCCCCTTTCTCCTGTGGCGTCCATGGCATCAGTGCTAGTGTTTTCTCTACCACTCTGTAAGAGAAACGGCTTCGGGCCATGGTCAGAGGAATTCCCGGACACCTTCCAGGGCACCGACCACCCAGATCTCTCTCCATCATGTCACCTGCATAAACCGTCCATGGAACAACATATTTCAGATTCCAGCCATTTATGTTTAAAACATCCCAAACTTTTCTTTACAGGAAAAAATTAACATGACAGTTAATAGAAGTTTTCAAACATTTTTCATTGTGTGGTTTTTTTCACCAAGTTGCCAGATTTTTTTCAACCCTCCCTAGGCCTTCAGAAATGCGTGTTAACCTCATTCTCTTCCTTGAGTGGCACCTGCAGGGGCATTAGGGACCATCCTTCTGCCTCCGCCTGGTTCGCAGATGCACAGGGCGCCCCCGAGCTCCACGCACAGCCTCCCCCTCATCAGCCCCCCAGCCCCCAGATAGGACACTTGTCACCTCTGATGAACCTGCATGGCCTCATCGTCACCATTGCAGGAACACCACTGGCATTAGGGTTCACTCGAAGGCACGGTTTCAGGGGGGTTGGACCCTCCGGTGAAGGGGACCCCGGATGGCAGCCAGCACCACTCAGAGAGGTTCTGTTGTCCTGGGGTGTGCTGAGGCGCAGCCCATGGCCCGCCAGAAGACATGGAATACAGGAGAGGACACAGGTGAGCCGCCCGGGCCGCCTGAGCCACAAAGTAGAGCAGGTCAGGCTGGTTCCGTGACTCCAGATGGCACAGCTAAGACATGGAAACGACCACACGGAGAGCGTGAAGAGCAGAGTCTCGCACGGGGGAGGGAGGCATCCGGACAGCCTGCCCGCCTCAGGGCCACAAGGGCGGGCTGCTGTGTTCCGCCAGGGTGCAGTCCATGGGGTGCCCACGGGAAAGTGGGGTGGGCGGGCACTGGGCGGGCCTTAGTGCTTCATCCCCACAAACGCACAGGCCCGCTGTCCCCAGGCGTCGCCCCGAATCTCTCCATCCCACTGGAGGCTGTGGCCAGGAGGCCCCACGGCCAGGGGTCAAGGCTGCAAGTGTCCGCACAGCCGGCTCCAAGGTCCAGGGGCAGCTGGAATAGAAGGAGATGAAGACACAGGAGCAGAGCTCAGGGAGGCAGAGGTGGGGCGGGCCGAGCAGAGTGTCTGGGAAGCAGGATTAGTCCCAGGAAAGAGGAGCTAGGAACACTTATTTATTTTTAAGTTTATTCTAGGATTTTGTTTGGGGTGGCTGAGAGAGGCCCCACAGCAGGGTCCAGGGGCTATTCCTGCCCCTCCAGGAGGGACCCCAGCGGGTCTCAGAGGATTGGAATCAGGGCTGCGGCCACTGCAACCTTACACCCTGCTCTAGCACTCTGTCCTGAGCTTATTCTAGAACGTTCCACTGGCTGCCTGCGGTGGGGACACGGGAAGGACGTCATCAGCCATTGCCCCCCACAGTCCAGCTGGGAGAAGTGCTGCCTGCAGAGTCGCCTTGAGTGTCTCCACAGCAGGGGGGCGGGGGGACGGGAAGCACGCCCCGGGGTCTTTGCTTCCCCACATGTTGTCTAGGCTCCAGACCCCTGGCCCTGGACGACACAAACTCGTTCTTCTTGTGTCTACGGCATTTCTGCTGACTCTGGTGGGCTGCTGGCAGCTCGTGGTCCGGTCCGAGCTCTCTCCAGGCTTTCTCCTCTGCAGGGGGCGTGTGAAATACCTTCCGGGCGGGGAGGGAGGTGCATTTGTAGCACTACTCTGACCTTCCAAGTAGGGGGATGGGTTATCTTTCACAAGAGCCACATTTTAAAATTAGTGCTGCATTGGATGGCTATGTGTGTTGAAAACTAAATAAATAAAATTAGATCCCTCTCATTCAATACAAAAAAAAAAAAAAAAAAACACTTGTAAGCAGGAAGGATTACATTCCAAGAGGAAATAGAAAGGGATATTTAGAAAGGGATATTTTGTGTGTGTTTGCATGTGCACGCGTGTGTGTGTGTGTGTGTGTGTGTGTGTGTGTGTGTGTGTGCGCCTCTGTGTGTGATTGCCGGGAATCCAACCCAAGGCCTCACCCCTGCAAAGTGCGTGCTCTGCCAGTGTCCTTCCCCCCAGGCGCAGTGAGGGGCACGTCATGTTTTGAACGACATGAGGACGAGGCGACTCTCTCCAAGATACACAGAAGCAAGTCAAACACAAATGCACAAACTGCTTGAAAACACGCTTACAGTCTATAAAACTGCTCACAGTGTCTGTAGGGGGGAAAGGACAGCGGAAACAGACTGACAAGGAAAGCGTGGACAGTGGAGGGCCCGTGCAGCAGGAATTTGCAGCCAGTAATTTGCCGAGTAGGGATTAGACAAGCACCCCAGGAGGAAAGACAGGCCAAGTGTGAACAAGTCGTCCATAAAGAAGCTTTAAAAACCAGTAACCAGGCGGGGCTGGGGCCGGGAGACTAACAAGAGCGATTACCCTTTGCTCTCGGCCCCAGAGCCTGCGAGCTCAAGACGAAGGACGGGGTTTAAGACTCAGCTTCTGGGTCCGGTTAGCATCACCCCCGGCCCGTCTCCACCAACCACCCCATAGTGCAGGGGGTGGCGGCTGAGTGGGCCTGTTCCTAGCCTGTTCCCAACAGCCCTGCCCTTCCGGTCACTTGAACCCTCAAAGGCCCCACCTGCCTCTACCGTCCCTTGGAGGATTAGGCTCCCACAGGTGCCCTGGGGACACGCTCTGCCCAGCTGCCCAGCCAGGTGGCGATGCCCGCACCCCCCACCCCCGCATCAATTACTCCCCCAAGCCTCCTCCAGGCTGGGAAGTCCGTAGCCAGCCTGCAGCAAATGTTCTCACCCGGGCACGTAGCAGCAGCTGGGGCAGAGATCTCGCAGACACCCTGATGGCATCCGGTGGGGCTTAGAGTCAGTCTCCAGGGCAAGTAACTGGCTTGGGCAGGACTTAAGATTCCACACGGCGATGGGAGATGCGGGCTGAAAGTAGACTATAGACCCAACGTGATGGCCACTTAATACCTCCACCATGAAGCACAAATACCCAAAAGGAGAGAGAGAGCAAAAGGGAATGCCCTGCCACAGAGGCGGGGCGGGGTAGGGGAGGGATGCTGGGACCATGGTGGTGGAGAGTGGGCACCGGTGGAGGGATGGGCACTCTACCATTGTGTGACTGAAACGCAAGCACAAAAGTTTGCAAATCTGTAACTGTACCTCACGGTGATTCACGAATAAAAAATTAAAAAAAAATAAAATTCCACACAGCGGCCCAGGAGAAGGAGTCTAGATGTGGTCTGGCAGGACAAGGTCTGTCAGGAAAGACAAAGACTCGGGCAGGATGCTTGCCCTGCACGTGACTGACCCAAACTCGAACCCCAGCACCCTGGTCCCTAGGGTCACAGCAGGAGAGATCCCTGAGTGCGGAGCCAGGAGTAAGTCCTGAGCACCTCGGGGTGTGGTGGCAAACAGACAGATAAATACACAAACCAAGAACGGGAAGAGTCATGCTTGAGGTTCAGCCTGCGGTGCCCTCTCTACGTTAGAGGAGAGGTTTCCAGGCGACAGCTGCGAGGACCAGGAAAGAGGTCTGAGGGCCCTCGGGGACTTGAGATGTGCAGAGGCTGGGCCCGTGCTGTTCCCGCAGCCACCAGGCACAGTCTGGTCCCCTGGGCAGCGCTGGCTCCGGCCCGGACCCCACTGGGCACCCGCATGTGGCAGCACTGACGCCTGAGTCTCGGGCCTTATCATTACTCAGAACGGCCGTCCCCTGAGCCGGCTTGGGACACCCCCACTGTGAATGAAATGGAGGCTTCTGGGCAGCAGCGTGAAGGCCCAGGACCCAAGAGGTCCTGATGGGGCTCCCCAGGGGGGCGTGCTTGTTTGGACACAAGGGTCTGTCTCCCTCTGCTCCTCAAACCCGCCTGGAGAAGCCCCCACCCAAGCCCCCCTCCCCATGGCAGTTCCCCGGGGGCAGTTTGTAAGAACATAAGAACCAACGTCAGAGAAAAGTGGAACCAGGTAAGGATGGAGGTGGCGGCCCCAGGCCCAGGGCCGCTCAGAGCCGCCTCGCGTCTCAGGGGTCCTGGAGGAGCAGGCGGCTCCAGCGTGGGAACTAACTGGAAGTGCAGACCAGCAGCTCAAGAGCCGGGAGAGTGGGTCCCCCAGGCGGGTCTGCATGGGCAAGCAGGCAAGGCTGCAGACAGCACCAGAGCCGCCAGGCAGAGCCCGTTCCCCAGGGCCCCGGGCCAGCGGGATGGAGTCAGTGACTCGCCCTCACCGTCACACAAGAGCCTGGCAAGCCGACCTCTGGGTCACAGGACCTGTGGGCTCGACTCCCCGCAAGGCGGCTCCTGGGCTACAGGGCTCGGGAAATTTGAAATTTCTGAGAGGAAAAGCCCGGCGTGGTTGCCAAAAAAACACAGTGTGCTGAGCAGTTAAAAAATAAAAATTAAAAGGTGGGGAATTAGTTGGTGCCAACGAGAAATCACTACTAATACAGAAGGAAGAATTTCATTAAATAAGGCTTTTCTCAACTTAAAATGGCCCCGGGGACAAAACCAAAGAAATGAAAACGAAAATGCATGAGAATAATCGGAAGAGAAAACCCCAAACAAGGGCAAACTAATATGTGGCACGCCTTGCTGACTTGGGTTAACGGAAAAGCCGATAGGCACTAGCGGGAGGTCTGAAATGTTTTCATTACTGAGTCCACCTGGTAGCGGGTGCTGCCCTGCAACGCCAATCACGGAAACTGGAGAACAATAAGCTACAGGAGTGAGGAGGGGCGAGCAAGTCTCATCACCTCGGCAAGTTCGAGTCTCCCGGGGCCGGGGAGGCCCAGAGAGGGGGCAGCTCCGGGGTCCCAAAGCACGGAAACCGCTCCAAGCTCAGGAACTGACAGATGCCCCTGAGAGACCTGTGCCAGCCCCAGCAGCCTGGTCACGACCTGCGGCGGCGGAGAGGGACTGAACTGGGCTCTGCCTCCATGCCCTGCCCGTGAGACGAGCACCAGCCCTGCAGCTCTCCCCTGGGGGTGGCCAAGGACTCGCGGAGGAAGTGTGGAGCCTTCGCAGCTGCTCCCACCCCAGCATCACCCACCACCGCCCAACACTCGCCTTCGCGTCTGCTCCATCACCACCACCCCCACCAACCCCCTCCGTGGCCACCGCCCGTGTCGCCCTCACCACCACAGCACAACCGGTGTGAGGTCTCTGTGGCTGAGGCTGGACAAGAGTGCGTGTCGGAACAGTAGCTTCCAGAATCCACCTGGGCTTTTGCCCAAGCCCCCTGCACCCCCTACCCAAATCCACCTTTGCCACTGAATTGGCATCTGCCCAGTCTGTGCCCAGTCTGCTGAGTCAGGGTGCCCAATCCCAGGCTCAGTTCTGACCGGAAACCGTGCTCCGTGAGGAAACCTTTCTGCCTCTGACCACCAGCGCGGCCACTGGCGGCTCATTGCAGACCAAAGCCTACGAGGTGTGTCTTGACCCCTTGAGACCTACACGTCCTTGCTAAGCCTGTGGAGTTTGAGTCCGGGTGAGTGTTGCCAGCAGCCCATCAGCCCCCAGCCCCCTGCCCGCCTTCTGAGGCTGCCCGCCGGGCAGGGGGTTCCGGAAGGAAACAGAGTCCCCGCCAACTTGAGGTTCCCCCGGGAAGGGCAACACTCTTAGTGCCCTTGAAGCTCTGGGCTAGCTGGGCCTGGGCCTGGGGCAGGGCAGAGCTGCAGGGCGCCTGCTTATCTTGAGGGAGTCGAGGGTGGACGGGGAGGCTGAGCATGAGGCGGGCAGTGTCCAGGCAGTGGACAGCCAGGTTCTGCCCTGTCCCTGAGTCCGGTTCTCCGTAAACCATGCACCTGGGTGTCTAGGTCCCATCTTGCCATGAGTGTGTGTGTGTGTGTGTGTGTGTGTGTGACCTGCCTCTACTGGTGGCAAGGCTGTAATCAACACACACCTGCTTGCCCGTCCCCCCCCCCACACACACACACCGTCCCTCACACATGCAGGCCCCTGAGTCGGGAGGCTCCAAAGGGCTCAGCCCACCATTGCCTCCTCGTGAGCAGGTCACCACATTTTTCCATTGGGGTAGAATTGTGATAGAAGAATCTAGAAATGGGCTGGCACCAGCCCTCCTCTCTGTACGAGGGTAGAATCCTGCCCCATGGCTCTGCCCCAACCCGGGGCTCCACCAAGTGACCCGGGCCAGCATGTCCCAGCTCTGTGGGCCCCTGAGCGTGCTCTGGGCGAAAGCATTTCCCTACCTTCTCAACACCCCCAGGAGCCCCCAAGAACGTGAAATGTGCAGGATTTGAAGTACGACCCTCACCAGTGGTCACGATTGGGGTTCAGGCACAGACCTGTCCCGGCACAGACCACACGGTGGGGCAGACCCTCAGCTCTGCCGGCAGTTAACCCCGAGGGTCCTGAGAACCCTGGCGGTCACTCTTGAGTCCCCCTTTGCAGCAGCACGGGGCATGCTGGGAACAGCAGCCAAAGCACCTCCCCTACCCTGACGTGGTCCCCCGTCAGAAATCACAGGGGCAGACCCCGGTGCTCTAGGTGGGCATCCTGTGCGCCCTCGGTCAGAGTGCTGGCGGCCTCGGAGTTCAGCCAGCAAACCACAGGACCCTAGACAGGCACACTGAGCGGGCACAGGCACCACACCTCCAGCCCCGCCCGGGCGTGGCGCATAATGTGCCGCTGGATGGCCCAGGAGGGCGCATTGCTCCACCCACTCAGAGCCCTTGGGGTAGCGCCTGGCTGCTGCCACCCAGCCCCCGAGACCCACAGCTCCACTGAGCGCCCCGGGGCAGGAAGACTGAGATTTCTGAAGCACGTGTGAGATTTCATCAGCAGGCACCAGTGTGGAAGGGCTTCCGGAGAAGTGGCTGGGCTCGAGCCTGGCAGAGAGAGACAGAGACAGAGGGAAAGAGAGAGGGAGAGGTGGGCAGAGGGGGGGTTACACTTCTGGGTCAGAGTGTGCCTGACCCAGAAGCGTAACCCCCCCCCGCCCAGCACAGCAGCGGAAGCCGAGTGTGGGCGTCCCCCTGTCCCCGCTCCTGTGCTTCTCGGTGAGTCACCATCCAACCTGGCCCAGAAGGACGCACCGGAGAGGACAAATCTCTGGTCTTTGCAGCGAGGAGAGTCTGACCCCGCGACCCCGCAGCTGCCTGCTCCCCCCGCCCCCCACCCAGGGTCAGCGGCAGTCAGGCCCACACACAGGGGCCAGAGGGCTGACGCTGAGGCTGGGGGCTGGGGTGCTCCGAGCTCTGAGTTCCCAGGTGCTGATGCCCCCACGGGACAGAGCAGCAGAGGGCGGGGTTTGGCTCCAGAACCTCCACGTGTCCCCCGGCAGCGGCTTTGTCTACCCCCCAGCCCCCCACCCCTGACCCCCGGGCTTCGCCTTCTCCACACCCTTAGCAGCTCTTGTGTCGTGTGGTCAGGTCTGGCTTTGCTGTTTGCTGTTTGCTGTTTGCTGTAAGGGGACCATCACGGTGACCAGTTTGAATTTCTCTGATGACGGGCGATTTAACTCACTCAGATGCCACCTTAGAAAAGGGTCTCTTCAAGTTCTTTGCCACTTTTAATGAGATCATTTGATTTTTTTGTTTGTTTTCGTATTTGGGTGTGGAGCTGTGGGTAGTAACTCTATCTCAGATATTTGTGGCTTTCAAAATCTTTCTCCCAGGGAGGGACGGGTGCTCGATCATTGTGTAACTGAAATGTAATCACGAAAGTGTGTAAGTCTGTAACTGTATCTCACAGTGAGTCAAAAAAAATAAACAAATAAATAAATACATGCAAAGTCTTTCTCCCATTCCAAAGGTTGTCTTGTCACCTAGCTGGCCGTCCGCTTCGCCGGACAGAGTGTCTTAGTTTTTTGTCATCACGGGAGATCACATGCGTGGCTTTGCTGTCTGTGTTTGTGATGACGTTGGCAGACCCATGTTATGAAGATTTTCCCCCGGAGTTTTATAAATGTGGGTCTGACATTTAAATCTTCAAACCTGTTTGAGTTTATTTTTGTGTCTGGCATGAGATAAGCAACCAGTGTTACCCAAAGCCCGTGGAAAGCCTCCCCAGCACCAAGTCCTGAAGCCTGGTGAGAACCTGTGTGAAGGCTAGGGGGCTGGCTTCCTCCCCGGCCGCCACGGAAGTCTTCCAATCCACATTTTTATAATCTGAGATACACACAAGTAAAACCGGCAACCAGTCTCTCCGCTTAACACGTGCAAATAGTCAGAGAGAGAGAAATTGAGAGAAGAGAGAGAATCTCCAAAGAGGAGAGAGAAACTCAAAGACCCAGGGAGAGAACAGGCGAGCACAGGATTCGGAGCAGGCCTGCGTGTGGCGCGTCTGAGGGGCAGTTCCCGAGCCCAGTGCTGGCTTCCAGGGCTCGTCACAGTGCCCCCCGCCCCACCTCCCTCCTGGGGTCTCTGTTTCTGCTGCAGCAGAGCCGCCACGGTGGGGGCTGAGAGAACAGCTCACTTCCTCAGCTCCGATGAGTGGATTGCGTTTCTCTGGTAAATACAGAAGCTCTGCTCACACGGAGAGAAAACTTTCCGCGCGCTGGGAAAATCCCCGTGCCCCTCTGCCATCCAGAAGCACCTCACAGGCGGGCTGTGCTGGCAGAAAGGACTATTTGAGCAGGCACTTCCACTGCTTTTAGGGTGCCGAGCCATAAACAACAGCTGTGATTATTGAGATGCTGGAGTGGAACTGAATCCGTTTAATTAATCACAAAAGACATTCACTGCAAGTAGGCTACAGAAGCAAAGCGATGATTGCGATTATACGGAATAAGGGAAGCCAGAGGTTGCTCTTCACTTTCTCGGACGTGGCCTGAAAATGCATCACTCTGCCCGTCCCATCCGCTCCATTTGCTGCTGGTGCGGACTGCGGGAAGCCAGCGGTGGTGGCCGGGGAGGAGTCAGGGCAAATCACAAGCGCTTTCAACAAGGCAGAAGTTTTCTTCGTCTGTGATTCAGAGTGAAGAGTGGAGATGAGTCATCGCTCGAGGAAAAGTGTGTGGCTTGGAGTGTGGGTGGAGGGCGGGGGTCACAGCCAAGGTGTTCTTCAGAGAAAGTGTCTTGCAGAAGTACCTGCTCCAGCCAAGCGGGAATTTCATGGGGTAAGGCGGGCACGATCTCCGGCTTCTCCGGAATCCAGTTGGACTGGGTACCTTCCGGTGCCCCAGGGATGTCCGTGCTGCCCCCGGCACCTGAGTCTTTCCGCTGCTACATGTCTTTGGCAGGTTCCAAAAACAAGAGAAAGAACTCGAAAGAGGCATGTTCTAGAAGGGGCACGTTCTAGAAGGAGCATGTTCGAGAAGGAGCATGTTTTGGGGAGGAGCATATCTGGAAAGGGTGAGAGCATCTCTGGGGCTGAGAGTACAGTGAGTAGGGTTGTTGCCTGGCATCCAGCCAACCGAGGTTCAATTCCTGCAGCCCCTATGCACCCCAAGCCCACCAGAAGCGATCCCTGAGCACAGAGCCAGGAGTAAGTCCTGACCACAGCCAGGTGCAGCCCCAAATCAAACAAATGAAAAGAATGAGTGCACCCCTTAGCGGCAGTAAAGACAGGGCCCGATGACAGACAGAGAAGGACAGCACTCATCTGTGGAACATAAAGTGACATAATAGGAGACTATCACCTAGGGACAGTAGAGATAAGGGCCAGGAGGACGGCTCCACGGCTTGGAAGCTGGTCTCACAGGCTGCGGGAAAAGGCAGCTGGGATGGAGAAGGGACCACTAAGTACGTGATGGTTGGAGGGATCGCTCGGGATGGGAGATGCATGATGAAAGTAGACTATGGACCAAACATGATGGCCGCTTAGTACCTGTATTACAAACCATAACATCCAAAAGGAGAGAGAGAGTAAGAAGGAATGTGCCTGCCACAGAGGCAGGGGGTGGGAAGGGGTGGGGGTGGCGGGAGGGGCACTGGGAGCAAAGGTGGTGGAGAGTGGACGCTGGTGGAGGGAGGGGTGCTTGATCATTGCATGACTGAAACTTTATCACGAAAGCTTGTAACTGTATCTCACAGTGATTTAATAATAAACAAAAAGACAGGGCCCGATGGTCCCCTCGCAGCCCGGAGACTGTCAGTGGTGGGGCCTCTAAGCCTTGGGTTATTCCCAATGTGATCACTGAGGCTGATGTTATTTATTAATTCCAACCTTCATCAAATGCAACTTCATTGTGGAATGCTAACCTGCAGAAAGTTGGACTTGGGATTTTTGTTTTTAAGCCACATCCAGTGATGCTCAGGGGTCACTCCTGGCTCTGCACTCAGGAATTATTCCTGGCAGTGCTCAGGGGACCAGGTGGAATGCTGGAGATTGAGCCCGGGTTGGCCGTGTGCAAGGTAAACACCCACCCACAATTCTGTGACTCTAGCCCCAAGCCCGAAGAAATTTTGCTGCAGTGGGGGACGTGCTGGGAAAAGTGAGAGCATTTAGGGCCACCAAGTCAGCCAGAGATGATGAAATAAATCCAGCCTGGACATTCCAAAGGGGGACCTGGTGTAGAGAGACCACCGTCAGGCGGGATGATGGCTTTGCTGAAGGAGTCTCCGTCTTGCCCTCCCTGCGTGCTGGCAGCAGAGAGCACGGGGATCACGGCTGGTCTCCATGGCCTCGGGGCTTGCCAGGAAGCCTCTAGAGTCTGCGCTCGAGGCTCACCAGCACGGGCAGGGAAAGGGGCCCCTGTCCCCCTAAGGAGCACCAGGAGACCTCACTGGGTGATCTGAGAAAGGCACAAACATCAGAGACCAGAACTCACAACAGTAGCTAACCCCAGTCATCCTCTGTCTCAGGAAAGCAAACCTGCGAAACCAACGCCTGCCCCAGCCCTTCCCCAGAAGGCTCCTGCGGTTCTAGTCTCACACACTCAGCCTGCGTGTGCCCCCCCGCCCCCCACACGCTGTGCGTCTCTCAGGCTCCAACATGACCAGGGCACAGGACCGTGGACAGCAACCCAGCCAGCCCCACTGCCCCCCATGGTGGAAGGGTCCTGGGCAGCCAACAGGGGTGGCCACTGTGGCTACAACCTCTGGATGCTGGGAGGGCAAAGCCAGTGACCCCGATGAGCTAGTGCATGAGAAAGAGGGAGAGAGAGAGGAAGAGAGGGAGAGAGAGAAAGGGAGAGAGAGAGAGGGAGAGAGGGGGGAGAGAGAGGGACAGAGAGAGAGGGAGGGGGAGAGAGAGAGGGAGAGAGAGAGGGAAAGAGAGGGAGGGGGAGAGAGAGGGAGAGAGAGGGGGAGAGAGGGAGAGGGAGAGAGAGAGGGAGAGAGGGAGAGGGAGAGAGGGAGAGACAGAGAGGGAGAGAGAGGGATTGGAGAGAGGGAGAGAGGGGGAAGGGAGAGAGGGAGAGAGAGGGGGGAGGAAGAGAGGGGGAGGGAGAGAGAAGGGGGGAGGGAGAGAGAAGGGGGGAGGGAGAGCATACTCACCCCAGGAAGGCCAGGAGCCAGGGGAGCAGAGGCTGGTGGTTCAGCCCTCCCAGCCTCCTCCCTGCACCCTCCCAGCCTCCTCCCTGCGCCATTCCCTGGCTGAGGCTCAGGGCGGTCAGCAGCCTGAACTCCGCAGAGCCACGACTCTTCAGGACTCAGCTCCGTCTGTAAGGTGGGTAAAGGGGCGTGGGAAAGGTGGCCGAGGGCACAGTCGGGCCTTGGCAGCATCAGCAGGGCCTCCGGCCTGCAGGCAGTGAGGCCAGCGGAGCGTCCCCGGGGGTCAGTGAGGACATCCGTCATGTCACGCCTTCAGCGCATCCCCAGGAGAAAGCCTCCAGGAGCTGGGGGCCGACTCCAGTCCCGGGGCCTGCTCCGGCTCTGTGGACGCCGAGGAAAGGCGGGGCAGGAAGCAGGGTCACTGCCTCCAGAGTCCAGGGTCAGTGACAGCGGAGGCGGGCCTGGGGCCACCCCAAACCAGGCAGTGACACTCAGGAATTGTTGCCTTGCAAAGGACACACGTATAGACTAGAGCCAGAGCACTGGAAGAGGAATACGGGGACGGGAAGTCTGTGTCCCCTTCTCGGGGACGGGAAGTCTGACTCCCCTTCTCAGGGACGGGAAGTCTGTGTCCCCTTCTCGGGGACGGGAAGTCTGTCTCCCCTTCTCGGGGACGGGAAGTCTGTGTCCCCTTCTCGGGGACGGGAAGTCTGACTCCCCTTCTCGGGGACGGGAAGTCTGACTCCCCTTCTCGGGGACGGGAAGTCTGTCTCCCCTTCTCGGGGACGGGAAGTCTGACTCCCCTTCTCGGGGACGGGAAGTCTGACTCCCCTTCTCGGGGACGGGAAGTCTGTGTCCCCTTCTCGGGGACGGGAAGTCTGTCTCCCCTTCTCGGGGACGGGAAGTCTGACTCCCCTTCTCGGGGACGGGAAGTCTGTCTCCCCTTCTCGGGGACGGGAAGTCTGACTCCCCTTCTCGGGGACGGGAAGTCTGTGTCCCCTTCTCGGGGACGGGAAGTCTGTCTCCCCTTCTCGGGGACGGGAAGTCTGACTCCCCTTCTCGGGGACGGGAAGTCTGACTCCCCTTCTCGGGGACGGGAAGTCTGTCTCCCCTTCTCGGGGACGGGAAGTCTGACTCCCCTTCTCGGGGACGGGAAGTCTGACTCCCCTTCTCGGGGACGGGAAGTCTGTGTCCCCTTCTCGGGGACGGGAAGTCTGTCTCCCCTTCTCGGGGACGGGAAGTCTGACTCCCCTTCTCGGGGACGGGAAGTCTGTGTCCCCTTCTCGGGGACGGGAAGTCTGTCTCCCCTTCTCGGGGACGGGAAGTCTGACTCCCCTTCTCGGGGACGGGAAGTCTGTCTCCCCTTCTCGGGGACGGGAAGTCTGACTCCCCTTCTCGGGGACGGGAAGTCTGTGTCCCCTTCTCGGGGACGGGAAGTCTGTGTCCCCTTCTCGGGGACGGGAAGTCTGTCTCCCCTTCTCGGGGACGGGAAGTCTGTCTCCCCTTCTCGGGGACGGGAAGTCTGACTCCCCTTCTCGGGGACGGGAAGTCTGTCTCCCCTTCTCGGGGACGGGAAGTCTGTCTCCCCTTCTCGGGGACGGGAAGTCTGACTCCCCTTCTCGGGGACGGGAAGTCTGACTCCCCTTCTCGGGGACGGGAAGTCTGTCTCCCCTTCTCGGGGACGGAAGTCTGTCTCCCCTTCTCGGGGACAGAAGTCTGACTCCCCTTCTCGGGGACGGGAAGTCTGTCTCCCCTTCTCGGGGACGGAAGTCTGTCTCTCCTTCTCGGGGACGGAAGTCTGTCTCCCCTTCTTGGTGCCAGTCGGTGGCTCCAGGTGACAGTTGCAGTTCCCTGTGTGATTTTCAGTCCCTGCTGCCCCTCCTACGCCCATGCATGCATCTATAGAATGAACGCGGTCTGACTATAGAAATGTTCCATTTATAAATACCATTCTGCACTTTTTTTCCTGCTTGAGACATATCCATAGAGGGACAATAACCGGAAAACGCCGTCAGTGCGATTAATCTATAATGTCAGGGCCCCCATCCGGTGGCCATGTCCTTGCGGGTCAGTCGCTGCCCTGGGGCTGGCCTGAAGGCTGTTGCTGTGCTTCCCTTAGACACCGTGCTGCAACGAAAACGAAGGGCCGAGTCCTCCCTCCCGTGTGCTCTTCCGACTTTCTGGGCAGGCAAGCAGGGAGGTTAAACGCCCAGCCCGAGAGCTGCTGCATCACAGGACACGAGCTTTCTAAATTGCTCTCCGCCAAGGCCAGACCCACTCATGCCTGCCCCTCGCCCGGGGGGTTTCACTGGCAGATCAGGACATCATGACCTCAAGGCACCAAGAAAGCTCCCGTTCAAGCATTGCTGACCCACCTCATCCAGTTCAATCTCTGCAAAGAAGAAGCCTGGATGCGGTGGACTAAAGAGAGGCCCCCTCTAACCAAAGAGACACGTCTATAGATTAGGAAGGAGGAAGAGGGCTGGAGTGATAGCACAGCGGGTAGGGCATTTGCCTTGCACACAGCCCATCCAGGTTCGATTCCCAGAATCCCATATGGTCCCCCGAGCACTGCCAGGGGTAATTCCTGAGTGCAGAGCCAGGAGTAACCCCTGTGCATCGCTGGGTGTGACCCAAAATGCAAAAAAAGAATAAAGAAAAGAAAAATAAAAAAGAAGGAAGGAAGGAAGGAAGGAAGGAAGGAAGGAAGGAAGGAAGGAAGGAAGGAAGGAAGGAAGGAAGGAAGGAAGGAAGGAAGGAAGGCAGGCCTGTTTCTCCTTCCTCCCAGAGGGAGAAACAGGCCAAAGAAAAGTGGAAACTGGTCTAAATAAAAATTGACAAAATTAAGTACATGGTACTTACATTTCAACATAAGGTCTTTCTTTTAATATGCTTAACTAGAAGCATAATTGGCTTTTTTCTGAACAGAAAATGTCTAAAGCCAATTGAATTGACACCTTTGCCCTCTGTCGAGAGGGGGTCAGTCTCAGAGGATGTGACCAACAAGCACACAAAAAGACAGACACACACAAACACACACACACACACACACACACACACACACACACACACACACACGGACTGTTCAGGCGGCCTGAGCAGCCACCAGAGAGCTCACAGACCTCTGACTCGAGTACACATTGCTCCCCACCCTGGCTCCTGACAGGGCCACTGTTAGGCTGACAGACATTCGGGACAGCTGGCACGTCCCCACTCAGTGGGTGCATGAGAGCAGAGGGTGCGCTGTTTCGCGGGGCCAGCCAGCACACCCTGGAGTAGAGAGCGAGGTCGTGACACTCTCCGACTATTCTTGCCTCGGTTGCCCTCTACATCTAATAGACCTGAAACTGTTTTCTCTGCTTTCCTGGGCACGAGTTTGCTTACCCTGTGACCTGCTCTTCCCTGGATGCGTTTTTGCTATTCGAAAAGACCTGAACTGTTTTTCCCAGGAAATTACCCCGACCTTGAGGTTAACGTTAAGGGACGACATCCCAAAGAGAGAACGCCGTCAGGCTCAGCTGTTGCTCCCCGTGTTCTGGCCGGACATTGCCACAAGAGGCAAACACGCCTGACTGTATCCCTCATGCCCTCCAGAGCGCCTGTCTTCAAACCCTCAGCAGCCAGCAGCACGCGAATGTTCTCTGCAGCTGCTCCATCTAGCGGGTCCCACAGGAAGTGTCAGCCAGGACGGTTCCCAGGAGCAAAACCCCATGCAGAAAGAATCTGCACCCCTGTAATAATTAATGACGTCACTGGTTCACCTTTTGACGCTTCTTTTATATACAAGAGTAGGGCTCAGGTTGAGATAATGCCTATCCTGCGGAGGGTCGCACATCTCCCTGGGAAAGATGAGAAATGTCGTTGTCAAGATCGCAAGAGGGAAAAAAGTCTGTCCTCAGCCTCGTGTGGTAACCAGAGTCCCCCCAAAGAATCAATCAGGAATGTCATCAGGAAATGAATATCAGACCGTTGGCATGGTAACCGGGCTACGAGGCTGTTCTTTGTTGTCTGTGTTCACACTCATTTGGAACCACGAGTCATCATCCCGCAAGCGGGGTTCATGCTAATGAAAACAAACCACCCGAGACTGTGCTCGGGCCGCCGGGGCTCGTGCCAGCTCCCCGGCGACGGCGACGGGATCATCGCCCCGGTTTCCAATGGCATCGTCATCCTTGTTGCTGTCCCCTACAGGTCACGTCTGCGCTGCCTCAGAGAGGGGGAGGGTGTAAGATACCCAGAGAGCAACAGGCGCTCACTCCCCGGGCTCCTGAGGGCGGGAAGGGGCACAGAGGGAGTCCAGCGCGTCCGTGAATGGCCCTTGACTCAAAGTCTTCGTCCCTCCCTGACGGAGCCCCCAGACCCCACGCCCATGCCAGCTTGGCCCGTGGCCTGTTTTGTCTGGAGTGGTAAGGCTCCCTGCGGTGCCACCCTGTGGATCCACCCCACAGGACTTAGTCCCCAACCCTCACCATGGGGACCTTAGTCCAAAGGAGTCCAAGGGAAACGGAAACAGGACTCCGGGAACTAGGGTACAGGCGACAGGAAGAAACTCTTCTGTTCCATAGGCCGCCCCAGACAGTCCTCCCAAGAGCTGAGGCTCAAACCCTGCCTCCCTGCCCCCGCAGTCCGCACAGCCTGGCCCACACCGGGAGGCCCGCTGCCCACTGGGAAGGAATGCGAAAGAGCTGCTGGGAGCACAGGGGACCCTTCATGAAGCACGAGCGAGGGCGACCAGGGCGTGTCCACACAGACACGGGGACAGGATGATCACAGGACACTGCCGTGCAACTAGCAGCACGGGCCGTGGTTTGGGGATTGCAGAGGGCACACCTGGGGGTGCTCAGGGCTGGCTCCCGGCTGTTCGCTCAGGGATCTCTCCTGGCAACGCTCCGAGGACCAGATGGGGACAGACCCGAGTCAGCCGCACACAGGGCGAGGGCCCGACCTGCTGCTCAGCTGCCCCAGCCCTAGACGCACAGGTTCAGGGGCACTGTGTGGATCAGCACTGGAGGGGGCCTGAAGGTGCTCCCGGGTCACCCAGAGGCTCCGCGGGGCATACCAGAGGCGGTCTGGGGAATGCAGGTGTGTGCTGGGGACACACGGGGGCTCTGGGGATGCACAGTCTGCCAGGATGACACAAAGACTCCAAACTTGCCTAGAAGACGTCAGCTTGCCTCTCCATCCTCTGAACTGCCTGAACTCAAGTCTCCGTTCCCGAGAGTGCAGACCCCGGCGCAGGAAGCGTGGTCCTCCGAGCAAACCCTTCCTCTCTGCACAGGACCATCCTGTTCAGAGACCCAGCCTGCCCCCTGACCCCAGCCTGCCCCCTGACCCCACCCTGCCCCCTGACCCCAGCCTGCACTCTGACCCCAGCCTGCCCCCGACCCCAACCTGCACTCTGACCCCAGCTTGCCTCCTGACACCAGCCTGCACTCTGACCCCAGCCTGACCCCTGACCCCACCCTGCCCTCTGACCCCAGCCTGCACTCTGACCCCAGCCTGCCCCCTGACCCCAGCCTGCACTCTGACCCCAGCCTGCCTCCTGACCCCAGCCTGCCCTCTGACCCCAGCCTGCACTCTGACCCCAGCCTGCCCCCTGACCCCAGCCTGCACTCTGACCCCAGCCTGCCCTCTGACCACAGCCTGCACTCTGATTCCTGCTTTCCCCTAGATCTAAGCCTGCCCTCATTGGAAAGAAAGTCATGTCCTATCCAATTAGACTGGGTCTCCCCAGACTCCACAAGGACATTCATTCGCACACAGAGACACACACATTCATATTCATACACACAATCATATACTCATACACACACACACTAACACGCACTTCCTCCATTCTCAGACATACACACATACATACTCGTGTACTCATTGTCACATACATACACTCATACACTTTCTTCCTCTTTTCCTCTCTCACTCTTTCTCTCTCTCTCACACACACATACACATACACCATGCACACACACACACACACACACACACACACACACCACAACATGCACACACTCACTCCTGTGGATGGGCAGATCCAGCCAAGAGCCTGCTTGTGTGCCGGGCCTGGTTCGTCCCTCCTGAGCTGAGGCACGGGAGGGCTCCTCTGCCCACTGCAGCAACAAGACCAGACACCCCTGCGGCACCGGCCTGCTCCCACACCAGTGCCCCGCCACCCTGCAGGACTCATGACAGCAGCAGCCCCCGTGAAGGGAACAAAAGTGCCCCCTGAGGCGCTTAGTGAGTGGAGAGGGGCCTGCTGACACCACGAGTCGGACCCAAGACCTGAGTTCTCTGATTCCTGTGCTCATCAGGAATCAAAGTGGCTAAGCCTGAGCCCCAGCTGGGTGGCTCTGAACCATGGAGGAAGGACCCCAGGGAGAAGCAAAGTAGCATCGAACAGGGACAGGCCCATGGCATGGACGTGCTGAGACCAACACACACACACACACACACACACACACACACACACACACACACACACACGCACACACGCACACACACACACGCACACACACACGCACACACAAGCACACACACGTGCGCACACACACGCACACACACAAGCACACACACACACACGCACACACACGCACGCGCACACACACACAGACCCAGTTGGACCTTCATCCCCCCAGGGGGCGGCTCGGCCCCTCTGCCCAGGAAGCCCCGGGAAAGCTGAGGCGTGTTCAAAGCAGGAAGCGCAGCAGCTGCTTCAAGGACATCAGATTGATAAATGGATTGTGCTAAGTCAGAGAAACGGGGTGAGAATTATGTGTTGTTTTAAGATTGCAGAGCGAGCTTCTGGGGTCAGGAGCCCAGCTTCCGTGTAAGCTCACTGAATATTCACGTTGGCTCAGCGCCGTGTCTTAGAGCCCTAAAGCGCCTCTTTGAAAGGCTCGTTACTGCTCCTTCCGGGTGCTTTGGACAGGAATCACTGCTCCAGCACAGCCGTGAGAGGCACGGAGTCGGGGAAAGTCCGGTTGAGAGTTTCTGAGAACACAGATGGGGAAGGGGGACCTGCCTGCTCTCTGAGGAGTTTCCCGGGAGCGGGCAGAGACCCCACACCCCAGTCGGGGCTGTGCCCAGGCCCCCCGGCTTCTCTGCTCTTCGTCTCCGGCTCTGAGCTTGGCATCAGGAAGCAACACAAGTCACAAGGTTCCTGGAAGGACAGAGTGAAAGAACGTAAAGCACCATCTATTGTAGGCCTTGGACATGATATAATAGAGAGCAAACGGCCGGATGGGCGGATGGGAGCATGACTGACGGCCCAAACATCCCACGGAGACAGCGGGTTGAAGTGCACCGGGCAGACACAGGTGCGACGGGGAGCTTCAGGGCAGGCCTGCGGGCTTCCCTCCTGGATTTATCTGGTACAAACGTCTTCAGCCTCGACATCCACACGCCTCAGGAAGAGCAGAACCGAAAGGGAGCCCAGGACCCATCTCCCCAGTGTGCCACTAACGGCCCCGGGGACAGGCCCTAACCTCGCCTGGAAGCCGGACAGGCTAGGAAAGGACTCTATGAGAGAGGAGGTCGTTTGGCACCCACCAGCCACCCTCCTCCTTGCCCTGACCGGCCTCCTCTGACAGGGACGATGGGGAGCAGGCGGAGCCGGCCGAGGGCTGTGCACGAAGACAGGGGTTCCTCTGCGGAAGGAGATTTCCACTGCCGACGTCCGAGCTGAAAGAACATCTGCTCCATCTGCGCGTGACGCCTGGCTGTCCTCTGCCCGTCTCCTCCGGCCTGCGCACCACACTCAGTGCTCCTGGCTCCAGGACCACCATCTGCAAGCTTCCTCCATTGAATAATCCCGCAAGTTCCAGAAGATCAAGATGACTGTGTTTGCAGAAGCATGAGACGTGAGAAGGGCTGCCGGAAAAGCAGATCCCAGAATACAAGCTAGAAAGGAAGAACAGGACGGGAAAACCATTACCCATTTGGGGCCTCTCCAGAAAGGACTTAGCCCTGGGGACTGAGGGACTCCCTGGAGAATACAAAGACAGTGGCTCCTGTGCCCTTGGGCGTACCTGGGGACTTGGGCATAGCTGGTTAGAAGGGACCCCCGAGAGGCTAAACCACTCACAGACCAGCAGGTGCCTTCAGGAGCAGAGTGAGACCCGGCCGTCACCTGCTCTAGTGCTTGAACCGGAAGCCAGAGACTTTATGCTGCTCCTTCAACTCAGGCAGCCACACAAATTCCTTCTCCTGCCTCTGTTACCCAAAGGCAAAGCAAACAGCATGCCAGCATGCCCCTTCCGAGCCCCCTCTGCGTCGTACGTGCAGATTTGAACCCCAGTTCCACTCCAGCTGAAAGGCCTCTCCTGTAATAAAACCAAGTTTAAGCTGGAGGTAAGGTGGATGTTGGTGGGCTCCAACATCCAAGTGTCACGATAGGGCACTGGGAAATACTTTGTCAAGATGAATTATGCATCTTCCGTATAGCAATCGCCTCAGTAGTTATTAGGCCAGGAATTATGCAGAAGGGGTGATGATTGATCCTGACCTTATCTGAGAACATAAAGTCTAGAAGGGAAATAAGTCAGAAACATGAAATCATGTCACCAGGACTCAAACATGACTCAAGGCTCTTAAACTTGAATGTCTAGGGAAATGTGAGAGTTAGAGCAGTCGAAACCAAAACCCACATTTCTGCTTGTCTTTGAAACTGATTCAATATTGGGTATGTTGGACCACGAGACCCTCCAGGAATCTCCCATGAGCCTGGAGGACAGTGGCTGCGACAGACAGAGAGAAGGATGCCTGCCCTCTCATCTGATGTGTCCGGGTTTAGGGTAAATGACTGAGAGCCCAGAGAAACCAAGTCACTGACTGTTCTCCGTCTGGGAGCAGATCGGGCCTTTCCATTTGGTGATCAGGAGACCCGGACCCACGTGACAGTCATCTTTGAGGCCTCTCTCGCCCTAGGAAGGAGACAGCCAGGCCGCCTCCTGAAGCCTGGCAAGCAGAGAAGACCAGCATGAATTCGGAGAAAGGAAATCGAAAGAGCAGATTGCAGCCAGCGTGAGTCAGTTAGACCCTTCAGAGACACAGGAATCCTTGGTTGCTTGTCAAGTCTGGGGGTGTGAGCATGCCGCTGAGTTGAGACTTCGGGGGAGATGTGTAATTGTACAGCACTGGAGGCCTGACAAGGTGGAACAGACGCAAATCAGCCCCTGAGCACGGCGCCTAGTAGACCAGGGAAACAACAGCAAAGAGCTGAGTTTTAGGTATGTGCCACTGTGGATTGCTTTTAAAACAGGCTTAGCTGTAAGTTTACACTATTTAATGGATTGTGTTTATTACGTTTAAAAATCAGATAACAAAATTCCTGAAAACTTAGTGCTAGGTGCTCACAAACTCAGTAGACACTGGTCCCAGTACCCCATGGAATCTGACCCCTGACTGTGAAACATGGTGTTGCCTTTCTGGTTAGTAAATGGTCCCTCGGCACTCCAGACCCTCTTCTAGAACCTTCAGCACACGGTTCAGTAAGTTATGATCCAAACCCATTCTCTTGAGACCCACCTACAGGTCACCCTCAGTTCTGATTTAGCAGAAAGTGGCGGTGTCCTCTGGGATGCCAAGATTTCTTATTTTTTGGTCAAACAAACATCCAACAGAGAGAAGCTGAAGAACCAATGATGAAAATAATTAAAGTCCTTGGTAAAGAAGAACTCAGTTATCAAGGGATATGAGTCAGTAGTAAGCTGAAGCCAGAAAGATGAAAAGAAATAGAAAAGCTGCCTTGGGCATTACTGGAATTCTTGCTTACTTCAGGAAAGTTCTCCATTCAAAGAACATCATGAATCCGTAAAAAGCTGAGCAGGAAGGAGAAGTCACAGTGAAGAGTTTTGCAGGATCTCTGCTGTGATACCATCAGCAATTACAGCTTAGGAAGAAAATCCAGGCAGAGTGGAGGAGCTAGTCAATGAGGATTAGCCAGGTACTCGACCTGCCTTTACTACTACCCGGCTGAAACTGTGGCCTCGTGAAACTACCTTGCAACTGGGGGTTCCATTTGTCTAAACAATCAAGAAGAGAAGGCGGACGGTCAGCACCTGACAGAAAATAGAAAATGGTTCTCGCGATCCTGGGGTTTCCCCAGAGCCCCTCCTGGCAAGGAAACATACCCATGCCTGTTCCTCTGATGGCCTCTTCCTCTTCCAGGCCACTTGAGCCACCTGAATATCCGAATTCCTTTTGTTAATATTTGAATGAATACGGCAAGAGGGGAGGCGGGCAAAGAACAAGGCGGGGAGTAGGGAGGGAAGACGCTGCCATGAGCTCAGGCGCTCTGCCCCCTCCTCACGGCCCTCTCACCCGGTGTAGGACCCCCCTCCTCACCGTTCTCTCACCCGGTGTAGGAGCCCACCTCACTCCACACGAGACTGCTCCCGAAGGCCACCAGGCGTGTCCCCATTGGAGAAGCTACTTCTCACTCCCTCCTGTGCCTTTGCATGCCTTGCTCTGCTAGCTTTGTTTTGACCAAATGTGACACAGGAGAGCTGGCCCCAGTGGGCTTGGGTGCTGGTGTGGCCTTAACTATTCAGAGTCTCATCACGCCATCTCTCTGGCACTTAGAGTGAGGGGCCTCCTAAGATGACCCGTTGCTGAGGGAAAGCCAGGTTTCGCCAAAGGCAGTCTGAAGAATTCCTCTGTGGAAACCCACCTGAAAAGGAGGAAGCAGCTCTACAGAGGTCTGTCCACCTACTGTCCAGACTCAACTCAGGGCTACTTGCCATAAAGCTGCGTGCTTGGTGACCACTTAGTGACCGCTTCTTCTCGGCTCAAAACCAGGGAGGCCTTGCGCTCGCTCTCTGCGGCCACCCGGGGTCTTCTGGAATCACCACTCCCCGGAGCTCAAGCTGAGTGTAGGTGGCCGGAACGTTTTCATCCAAAGCGTGACTGGGGAGGCATAGGAGGGAAGAGTCTTAAGTGTCCCTAAGCAGGTGGCACGGGGGGACCCTTCTCAGCAAGGACTTCTTGCTAGAGATGGCACAGAATGAGGAGAGAGAAGCTGTCTGTCCGGCAAAGCCCGAGAACGGAATTCCAGCACAGCGTTGTTTCTCAAGCACACGAGTCTGCTCTGAAACTCGTGCTGGGTCCTTGCAGAGTCCCCATCGCAGCCCCACAGACTGGGCACACTGTTGGTTTCAAAGGATGCACCTTACTGAAGCGTGAGCCATTGCAGACGGACTAGTAGGACCCGTCTTACCATGACTCTGCCTCAGCTTCCCCACCTGAAAGGAGCGTTTCCCTGAGATCATGTGCAACCTGAGAAGGTGTTAAGCCAAGAATGGAAAGTTCTAGAATTTGGGCATTTGCCCCTACATCTGCGTGCGCAGGTCCCGCACCTGAGTCTTTGGAATTGCTGCAAGAAAAGCCCAGGAAAATCACAGTGACCTAAGAGTACAGAGAGGCGTTGCCCTTTCCCATGAAACCCACTCAGCTCAGGAGAACAGCTCAGGGTCCGAGATGCAGACCACCACACTTGCCTCACCAGCGTCTCCCAGTTTCCAAGGAAGGACACTTCAGATTTCCCGAAGATAACGAAAGGGAAAAAAGAAGAGAAAGGAAAGCTACTCAGCTTTAAGCAGAAGTTTCAGCGAGTACAATATTAATCAGAAATTAAATGCCAGCAGAGGTTTCCAGGGAAGTTTGGAGGCAACTCAGCAGCTTGACATTTAATTTCATACACAAAGGCCTCCTGGCAAATGTCTTAACGCCCATCACCATGTCAGCTCACGGCAGGAGCAGGGAAGATGCCAGAAGCAGGAAGAGACGTGTGCAAAGACTCGGGCAAGCCCAGCTCATGTCCACAGGGCACTCGAGGTACAGACCTGAGTGCCTTTCTGAGTTCCACTTTCTTTATTATTTTTTTTCTTGTTTATTTGGTTTCCCTTTTTTGTTAATGAATCACCGTGAGGTACAGTTACAGACTTACAAACTTTCATGCTTACGTTTCAGTCATACAATGATCGAGTACCCATCCCTCCACCAGTGCCCGTTCTCCATCACCAACGTTCCCAGTATCCCTCTCCCCACCCCCCATCCCACCCTGCCCCCCCGCCCATGCCTCTGTGGCAGGCGCATTCCCTTTTACTCTCTCTCTCCTTTAGGGTGTTGTGGTTTGCAATACAGGTATTCCGTGGCCACCATGTTCGGTCTATAGTCTACTTTCAGCACGCATCTCCCATCCCGAGTGGACCCTGCAAGCATCCTTTACTTGGTGGTCCCTTCTCTGTCTGAGCTGCCTTTCCCCCAGATGTGAGGCCGGTTTCCAGGCCGTGGAGCCTTACCTGGTCCTTACCTCTACTATCCTTCCAGTCCCACTTTCTTAATGCACATTGTTTGTGATGGCCCAGTGCACCCAAAGAAACTGAGGCCCAGGAAGGCTGAAAAACTGACCTCCCCTTAGAGCCAGGGTCCCAGCCTCCCCCCTCCTCCTGACCCAGGGGACAGCTGGTCAGGAAGCAGGGGACCTGGCCCCCGAGATAGGATCCTCGAGCCTGGCCCCGACCTGGGAGCTGTCCGCAGTGAAGCCTGGCCACTGCTACCCAGGCTGGAGGGGGCCCCTCCTCCATGGCGTGAGCACGCCTCGCCCGTGCTTCCTGGGAGCGAGCTCTATCAGAGGTGAGACTGAGAGAGTTCCTCTATTCAGACCATCATGAGCTTCACAGGTGGGGAAACTGAGCCCAGGAAACTGCGGGAGTTGGCTGCAATCACGCAGGAAGAGGATGGACAGTGCAGAGGCCCCGTCCCCACACTAGAGGAAAAAACGCTTTTCCCTCAGCATCCTGAAGGAATTCATCGGGGGTAGCTCCTGCTGCCTCCGTGCTGGTGGCCAAGCCCAAAGCCCCTGCCCTGCAGCGCCTGGGGCACGCGCTGAGGGGAGCAGGAGCTGGGCACCCCTGCTTTGCCAGGGCACCTGGGCCTGGGCAGGTCTCTCCCTGTCACCCATCACGTGGTGCTCTCCGTGGGTGGTCTCCGGCCCGCAGCCCGGGATGCCTTCTCCCTCACCCATCCTCGCTGGTTGGCGGCCCCCAACTGTCTCAACTGCTCGCTCACCGGCTGCTGTCGGGCCTGAAGACGGAAAAGGGGTCTAAGGAGTGGGGGCTGAAGAGCTGCTGAGCGTCCTCTCGGCTGGCAGAGACATCGGTCCAGGCGCTACCACAGTCTGCAGCGTTTCTCGGCCTCCCGTACTGTAAAAAAACTAAAGCTCGCCGAGGGGCGAGTGCACTCTCGGGCTCTCTTAAGATCATGACAGCACTTGTCCATGATCAGACTCTTAACTTATAGTAAAGCATTAGGCACTTTGGCCAGGCCCATCTCGATGCCATGGTAGCACACAACTCACCGCTTGCCCTGGGTCCTTCTCGTCCCACGTCGGGACCTTGCTTTGGGGATGCTAGGAACTGAGGGCAACTGAGGCTTAGGTCAAGAGAACAGATGCCCTGGAGGAAAATATCATGTAGAGTCAAATGACTCCCAGGTTACAAAAGCATAACATTTGTTAAGTCTTCCTATGTCCACACAAAAAGGACTTGTTCTGAATAAACTACGCAAAGGACTCAAGGAGAAGAGAAAAACATTATTTACAAGTCAACAGAACACTAAGAAAGAAGCTACAAATAAAGAGGAATAGGAGCACTGTAGCGGGAGTAACCCAATAAACCTAAACTACCTGAAGCTATGTTATCCTGCACCGTGCGGACCAACAGCTGTGCCTCTCGCCAGCTGAGGAATCCCCAGCCTGAAAGTTTGGTCACTCCAATGCCCCTGAACCTCCGCGTGCCAACGACAAGAGGAGGGGACACGAGTTCCGGGCGGCAGACAGATGCCCCCCGCCCCGTGATCAGGGCTGGACCTGGCCGCGACACCAGGATGGTATTTTCTAAATCAAAGCTGCGTGAAGGTCTGTGTTCCTTCCGGAAGCCTCTCCAAGAGAAACAAAGGAGGAAGGAACTTCCAGATGGGCGCGGGGGGCTGACCGGGGGGCTGCCAGGGCCTCCGTCGCAGGCTCCAAAGCTGGAGCCAGGAACAAGCACGCCAGCAGCACGGCCCAGGGGCTGAGACCCGCCTGGCGGTGGGCGAGGGGACACTGTGTGGAGCCCGTGACCCAGGGTCCGAAGCACGATTGACGCTTTCCACCATCCTTGCTTTGTTTCTCCTTCTCTTTCCAGTGGCTCCCCAGTGGCACTGGAAGTCCATGGCTGAAACCCGAGATCGTAGAATTCGAGAACAAAATGGCAAGAATGTTTGCTGTCTCGTCTGTGCAGAACTGTGCTCCCAGGCCTGGAAATGGGGGTTCGTATGGGCGTCCGGAGGGTGGGCCCATCCCCCGTGGAGGGCATCCCTGCCCCAGGCGGGCTGGGGAGGACCTGGGCGTGAAGATCTGGCACTGAGTCTGCTCGGGAAGGACCCGCCAGTGGCTGGCAGGCCTGCGGGGCTGGAGAGAAGCCACCGCCACTCACCCCCGCCCCTCCGGAGGACCCCTCACCTCCACCCCTCACCTTGGCGTCTCACCTGCGCACTGCACGGCTCTCGGGGAAGCCCCGGCAGCGGGGGCAATGCCCCTGCAGTCTCGGTGGACTCGGGCAGGGCCAAGAGCAAATGCAGACTTGCCCTCAGAGGGCACATTCCCAGGGCAGGGAGAGCCGAAAAGGTGCCCCTCACTCATTCGCTCATTCTGTCCTTCATTCATTCACCGTCTGGCTTTGGACGGGCCGGAGAAGCCTATCCTTCTCCACGGAGACACACAGGGAGCCCGGGCACCCCTCCGTGAGGGGGACGTGAGGCCCCGTGTGGGCCCCCACCGAGTGCACAGACAGCCCCCAGCGAGCTCTCCTCCAGCACTGGGAAGCAGGGCTGAGGCGGGCATCTGAGAGCACAGCCCGGAGCAACGGGGGCCTGAGGGTGGGCTTCCCTGGGCTGCCCAGCGCCAAGAGGCCAGTGGCAGCTCCCCCATGGCTAGACCCCAGCCCCAGAGGCCTGGAGGGGCTTCTACTGACCACTCCGAGTCCCTTCCAGGCCTGACCTCCAGGCCGCTCTGTGTCTGCCAATAAATTAATTTTTTTTTTTTTTTTTTTGCTTTTTGGGACACACCCAGCAATGCTCAGGTGTTCCTCCTGGCTCTGCACTCAGGAATTACTCCTGGCAGTGCTTGGGAGACCATATGGGGTGTTGGGAATTGAACTCAGATTAGCCACGTGCAAGGCAAATGCCCTACCCACTGTGCTATCACTCCGGCCCCAATAATTTAATTCTCACAACTACGACTCTCTAGAACTGTTCTCCACTGGCTCCATTGTACCAACCTGTAGAAACTCTGGATTAGCTCTATGTGGGTTGGTTAATGCTCCGAGTGGCCGTGACGTCCCTCCACTCCCATGCTGTGACCCTGCTGACAGACCTGCCACACCCACAACCCCACCTGTGGAGCCCCCTGCAAGCCCCCCTCGCAGAGCCCCTCTCGGTGGACCGTCCCCTGCTCACTCGCAGCGGCAGTGCAGAGCCATGGAAGCCGTCTGTGGCTGGGAGCAAGTCACGGGCCCACATGCGGCGCAGAGGAGAGAAAGAAGCTTCTTCCTTTCCTCAGTGTGGTGGAGGTTCTGTGGTCGTCGACCACACGTGACATGTCCCTCCTTGCCCCTCGAGAACCCCTGGGTGATGCCTGCTGGAGCCCAGACCCACCTGGCAGCCCCCCGCGGAGCCCTCGATGCCCCAAGGCCGCTCCCCGATCCACTGCCCCCTGAGCTGATGGAGCAACTTGGAGACGAACTGCCAAGTGTGACCCCAGGCAGCTGCTGCCGGCCTTCCTCGGGGACGAGGCTGGTGTAGAGGCCTGGCCCACATGTGCGAGTTTGTTCCTTTAAAAATGTTTAAATGTAAAAATTCTATGAAACAAATGGGCGTTCTTGTTTCCCCTCGGCTGCAGCTCCTGGCTTAAGTGGCTCTTTCACAGCCTCCACCCTGAAGCAGCCACCGGCCCTCGTACACCAGGGCTGACTCCATGGCCAGAGGGCGGTACTGGCCAGGCCTCAGAGGCGGGGGTTTCCGCTGCCCTGCCCCAGGAGTGACACCCAGCCCTCTGTCAGTGACACCCAGTCCTGTGGCCGGGTGGGGCTGAGGTGCCCCATCTCCGTGTTATTTCGTGCCGGTGCGTTCAGCTGGGGCAGCTGTGAGGCTCGGGCCAGTGGACACGAGCCTTTAAGGTGACCTACCGTGAAGACTCCACTCCGTCTTCTCATATTTTCTCCAGTTTCATCAGTGGAGACGGCAGAGGGTTGCATACGGCCTCGTGACTGGTGAAGAAGTGAAGAGAATGTGGTATAAATATACACTGGGTCACTGCTCGGCTATTTAGAACCAAAGATGGAAACTTGCCATTTGCAGCCACCTGAACAAGCACCAGATGGCTTCAGCCGTGTCTGGGTGGGAGAATCCTGGCTGGACCACGATGCTCCCCAGGTGCCCC
Organism: Sorex araneus; assembly: GCF_027595985.1. NCBI lineage: Eukaryota > Metazoa > Chordata > Mammalia > Eulipotyphla > Soricidae > Sorex > Sorex araneus. Next base: position 378,516,861 of record NC_073303.1, read on the forward strand.
GAGTGGGGACAGGTGTGTGCCAAGAGGAAGGGAATCTCATGGGCTGCAGGCGAGGGGCTCTGCGTTGGTGGTGGCTGTGGTGTGAGTCAAGCGTTGGGGTGGCATGAATCGGTACTCTTACAACATACAGAGTCTTCTTCTACACTGATGTGCTCTCGGCAACAAACAAACTGAAAATAATTCCAGTCAGTGTTCTCTCGAAAACTCCCTATGCCCACCTGGGGAGTGAACGGGACGTCAGGCTGCCAGTCCCTGGAAGTTGGGTCTTCACAGCGGCCATTACTTAAGAAAAGGTCCTGTTGGACCAGGGTGAGGTGGGTCCCCAAATACAGTGGCAAGTCCTAAGAGAAAGGAGAGGGGATTTGGAGACAGACATGAAGGAGGCCAAGGCTGGTGAAGACAGAGCAGAGGCAGGCAAGAGGCAGCCCCGAACCCAGAGCCCCAGCGGCAGCTCCCGGGAAGACACAGGCGAGAGACAAGAGACGAGCAACGGACCCGCAGAGGGAGCGAGTCCCTCTGCACACCTGGAGCTTGGATTTCTGACCCCCACAAAGTGATGAGGAAATGGACGTCGCTGTAAAGCAATGACTGCTCCTTTAAACTTTCTGACCTCACCCCCCTGATGTCTTTCCATGAGGGGTCCTACACCCCCCTGGGCAGCCCCCCACCCAGGCCACCATCTGCAGCAGCCTGAGGCTCCACCGTTACCGACTGGTTGTAGATCCAAGCCCCCAAGCTCTTCCCCATGCCTTGGGTGGCTGCAGTGAGAAGCCAACGAGTTCGGGGAGAAGTTTGGGAGAACAATCCGTGCCCTATTTTCCTCAGAGTTATTTTCAAAGCTTGCAAGTCACCCTAGGAAATACTGCAAGTTTATGATGAATGATGCCAGATTCCCTGCTTCCATTTTGATTATGGAAGGAAAATTAAAAAAAAAAAAAACCCAGAGATGGTTATTTCAGGGTTCGGAATAGCGAGCACGTGCCGGTAACTCTATAGCCCTATAATTTTAAGCAATCGAAAGTTATAATTAAGTGTCTGCACGTTCAATTCCAGCGAAGGAAAGTACATCGGGTTCTGGAGTCAGTGGAATGAGCCTGCGGTCGGCGGGAGGCAGGAGCTGCCGGGCGCAGCAGGGAGAGAGCGTCGGCCCAGGGACCGGAAAAACACGCGGCCCCCAAGCCTCCTTCACGGGTCCTCGCCCAGGAGCACAGCAATAATTCATCTTCTGCCGTCCCGGGTTCTCACAGAGAAAAAGGTTCACTACAGGACCACATTTAAACATTCAGGCGAATGTTGGTGCTTCTGGAAGAATGTGGGGGCTGTGATTCCTGCCTGCTTTGCTCTATGTACCCAGCAGCAGTTCACAAAACTTGCTCCAAGGTCACTCATCCAGGGGGCTCTTCACCCCGAAGAGAGAGCCCCGATTTCACTACTCAGTGTCCCCCAAAGGGAAGCAGCAAAGGGAGAGAAGAGTCAGATCCAAGCGCTCCCACTTCTCATTTTGAGTTTTTCCTCCTTCAAATTGGGAATTCTCAGGCCCAGGCACAAGTCCAGCTGGTAGGGCATTTGCCTTGCATGCAGCTGACCCGGGTTCAATCCCCGGCATCCCCGTATGGTCCCCTGACAAACACCAGGGATAGTTCCTGAGCACAGAATCAGGAGTAACCCTGAGCACAGCCTGGTGTATCCCAAAAACCAAATAAATAAACAGAAATTGGTGGTTCTCATTGCTAGTCTTAGACAACTGAGGACCCCGGGTCCAAGCAGGTCCCCCGAGAACATGACCTCTGTGGCCGTCACATCCACATAAGCTACCCAGAGACGGCCACTGAAGGGGAGCCGCAGGAAGGAAACCGGGGCCCACTGGGGACACTCGGGCCGGCTCTGCCCTTAGAACAAGGCCAACACGGAGGCTGTGAGGTGCAGGCATCCATGTGCTCCTCACAGCCACGACACCACAGTCTCTGCATGGGGCATCCATGGCTGGGAGGATGCCCGGCATCACTCGGCAACTTGACTCTGCTCCCCAGGAGCCCCCAGATCCCTCACTCGGTCCCTGCAAATGTCAGAAGTCTTCATCCCAGGGCTGGAGCAATAGCACAGTGGGTAGGGCGTTTGCCTTGCGTGCGACTGACCCGGGTTCGATTCCCAGCATCCCATAGGGTCCCCTGAGCACTGCCAGGGGTAATTCCTGAGTACAGAGCCAGGAGTAACCCCTGAGCATCACCAGGTGTAACCCAAAAAGCAAAAAAAAGAAGTCTTCATCCCTGGGCCTCCCTCCACCAACAAGGAGACGCTCCCCTTCTCGCCCCCAGTGTCACTGATGAAACCCCTCCTCCTTTTTGGCACAGCTCAGACCCATGCCTAGTCTCCGGCTGTGCCTCCTCCACCCAGGGCTGGGGACACTGCTCCTTCCCCCCACTCCCCCGTGGCTCTCCCCCGACCTCACCTCCCCACCCCCTCCCAGCTCTGGCTCTCCACAGACAGGACTAAGGTCACTCATTCCTGTTCCCAAGTCATCGTGCCTTTCAGTTGTGTGTCCATCTTTCCCAGAATGACTTGTGGGAGGGACTTTTTTTCTCTGCTACTGGTTACCCCACAGAGCCAGACACCCCCCAAATTATGTGTCTGTGAAGAATGAGACCTCAGGTTCTGAGGCAGTACCTTCCCTGCTGTTTCCTTCCATCTTCCTGTCCTGATTCTGTACCAAATCTAGAGATGTGAGTAAAATCCAACTCCTAGAATCAAAAATTTTGGACAGAGAAGAGAAATAAAAAGTAACACATGGAAAGACAGTCGTAGTCACCTTCAGCTAAGTGACCAGCTACAAGTCAAGTCAACAGAGTGATGGTAAGATGTACAAGTATGGCAGAGTCCACAGCGAGAAGTAATACCCACAGATCAAGAAAAGGAGTACGTAGATCAGTCAGGGCTGGCCAGTCCCCTGAGCACGGCCTTTCTGGAGGCCATGGTGGAGGAGAAAGGGTCAGGCCACCACAATCTTAGACTCATGTGGGCCTGGCCTGTGAGAGTGTGATGTGTCTGGAAATCATTTATTCAGATCTGCTTGACAGCATAAGAATTCATTCTGGTTGCGGGGTGGAACTATACTGGGATTCTTGGTGGTGGAATATGTGCACTGGTGAAGGGATGGGTATTCGAGCATTATATAACTGAGACTTAAACCTGAAAACTTTGTAACTTTCCACATGGTGACTCAATAAAAAAATTTTTAAAAAAAAGAATTCATTCTTGTAATAATAATGCAAGCAAGTCCATGGAGACCTTCTGGAAATGTAGAATTATGGGGACAATGAACTGTGCATTCAGGGCTGGAATGATAGCACAGCAGGTAGCCAACCCAGGTTCAATTCCCAGCATCCCAATGCCAGGACTAACGCCTGAGTGCAGAGCCAGGAGTAACCCTTGTCATTGCCAGGTGTGACCCAAAAACCAAAAAAAAAAAAAAAATAGAAATGTGGACCATGCATTCACGAGAAGAAGCAATGGGCTCATACATGTTTGTAGAAATGACCACACTGTGGTCAGCTGACAGTTTCCACCAAACTCCCTCCTGCAGACTCTCCTTCTGGAAATGCTTTGGTCTGGTCTCCAACCTTTAAGAATAGTAACTTCCAAAGACATTCTGTCCCCTAAGTTCTTGGAGCCTAGGAAAGCAAAATCATTGATGTAAATAGCAGATTTACAAAATTACTCACCCCCCTGAAGTGCCAATGCCACATAGAGCAGCCCGTGTGCAAGGAAGCGTGTGGGTGTCCCAGATGGTATATGAATGATCCATTAAAGCTCTTTCTCCAGGGCCCGTCTTGGGAACTCTAACTGAACTCGATTATTGTTTCTTAGAACTGTTAGGGATGGGGGAGATGAACTTACCATCTCTTCCTCAAACCCACTTGCATGGAAAGCATCGCTGTTCCTCAGTTTCCCCAGTCAGAATGAGGATGGTGACTTCAGACCCCTTAACCTCGCTGTTTACTCCAAGTCCCTTGTTCTGTCTCCAGTTAACTCTGCCAGTACCACTGCAGTCCCTCCTTCTGAAGGCCGTGGTTGCCATATCCTAACTGAGGCTGATCCACGTCTCTTACCTGTGTCCTGGTGGTTCTACTGGTCTACTGGTCTCAACATTCTCCTCCTTCCATCCATCCGACCTCTCTGCCACCAAAGTAACCCTCCTAATAGACCACCTGAACGCCACCTGCTCTCACTAAAATCTGTCAAGTTAGTTCCCTGCAACCTTCCTGACTAATCCCCCACTCCTCATAATGAATGGGAACCTTCCTACATGAATGCCCATCCCACTCTAGGTTGGTCCCTCCTTTGCCGCATGCAGAACCTCCCGTGTTCACACAACATGCCCAATACCGGCTCGGGGAGACTGTGTCCCCAGCAAGAAGCACCTTCTCACACTGCCAGGTTTTCAGACAGGTGTCCTTCTCCCAACTGTGTGTTTCCATGCCCCGTTTAACCAGCTCCTGCTCACTTTACTTTGAAAATATTTTCATGCTTAATACATCCTCGCTCTATTATTATTTAGGCTCCCAACAAATATATGATAATGAGAAATTGAAGACAAGGTCAAGTCTTGGCAGAGAGGGCAAAACTAAAAGTGTAGATACTTTGAGAAGTGTTGGAACATTCAAGTTGGAGGAGGCAAAAATAAAAGGACATTTTTCATGGAAAGTATTATTCCAAAGAAAGTGAGATAACCAGTGGGGGAAAAAGGGCACAAGAACCTGCATTTATGTGGAAAATGTTAAATGCCCCTTCAGATCCTATATAAACCCAACTGGACCAGAAAGGACTAAAATATTTCTTTTTTTTTTATCATCAAAATACTTTTATTATTTCTTTACAAAAATCTTCATTTAGTGCGTGAAAAGTGAGCATTTGATTATGAAATTTTTAATCAGAATACTTTTGTAATTGGGTTTTTTTTTTATTGAGTCACCATGTGGAAAGTTACAAAGTTTTCAGGTTTAAGTCTCAGTTATACAATGCTCGAACACCCATCCCTTCACCAGTGCACGTATTCCACCACCAAAAATCAAAGTATAGCTCCACCCCGTACCCCCACACCCCTAGACCCACCCTGCCCCCCCGTGTAACTGATAAATTTTGCTTTACTTTCACTTCGATTGCATTCAATATTTCAACAAAACTCACTATTATTGTTTGGAGAGTCTCCCCCCTAAAGTGGGACCTGCTGAAAAGGAAGCATTTGATAATTTATTTTCCATTGCTGAGAATGAAGAGGTATGAGGTCGAGTGACCCCACTTAGCAGCCTCACGGTTTGGGGTTTCTGTATTTTAGTATTTTAGTAACTAAGGACTGAAATATTTCTTTCTTTTGTTTTTCTTATATTTTTGGACACAAGCAAAGTGTCAAAAATCTCTACTAAAGTCATAAGTTCCCTTGTGTCTCTGGACACAAGGAATATTCTGAGGAATATCCACTATTCCTCAGAAATCATTATCTCTACCATCAAAGATATTCCCAGTCTCAGTTTTCTGTGAACTTAACAAGCAAAAAAAATGTGTATTTAGTCTCTATTTGTCATAAACAAATAATTTGCTGAAAGGTCAGCTTCCTAGATAGGGAAACAACTTAAATGCCCAATGACAGATGAATGGATAAACAAGTTGTGGTATGTGTACACAAAGGAATACTATGCAGCTGCTAGACAAGTTGAAAGTTGCAGTTTGCTGCAACTCGGGTGGAGCTAAAGGACATCACGTAAAGCAAACCAAGTTATAAGGAAATACAAGTACCAGGTGGCCCTACCCATCGATGGTATGAGGAAAACAAGCCAAAGGAATAATAGAGATCAAATGATGACAGTCTGCTGTCCCTGGTTTTCAGAACTGTGTATGCCAAGTAAAAGGGGACGGAGGTAGATGGTGAGGTGCCTGGAAGTAACAACCCCCACTCCTGGCGGAGGGTCCTGATGGTGGTGAGGTGCAGAGGCAGTGTTTATGAAAACTGTAAATGCTAAAACTATTGTAAAGATGCAACCTAAACAATTCCTAGAAATCGGCTTCTAAACCACCAAGATTATATACTAGTTTACTTTCATTGAAGACGGTATCACTTATTCTCTGCCTCCACTCTGAGACATTTCTTAGTGACCAGTTCTAGACAGAGGATTTCATGAGCTTGGGGAGGGCGGGGAGGGACTTTGTTTCGTGGCTTTCGGTTTTATGAGTCGCAGCCTTTTCTTGTTCTTGAACTTACACGGTGCTGACAGCTGCCAGTCACGTCTTTGGGGGGGTTCAAATTTGCTCGTCTCTCCCCAAGTGCCCAACTTTCTGTTCACTTTGGCAAGACGATGATGTCCATCCACTTCCAAACCAAGAATCCCACCTCACCCATGGGCCCCACGGTAAGGCAGCTCCCCGCCCCCAGCTGCCTCTTCAGAAGGGCCCCATGGCACACGTGTCTCAAGTTTACAAGAGTCCACCCCAATGCCACGGGCTGGGCTAAGACCATTGGTTTGGCGGCTACACTGATGGCGTTGCCGGACAGTGCTCAGGGATGCGTAAAACTGCAGAGTCCTTGATCCTTTCCTCTTAGTCAATACAAAACGTTTCTCCACTTATTTCCTTTCCGGGTGCCTGGGTTCCATGTTTTGAGCCGCGCTTTTCCTCTGAATCTCTCGAGTCCACACCGGGGGCAGGTTTGGAAATCCTGAGTCTCCGTTAGCGCGGACCCCCCATCTCTGCCTCGCCTGGAACCTCCCTGCCCCTCACCACCCCCACACTCTCGCCAGTCTGCCTTGACCGCTTCCCGGGGCACCTTCCCACACGGTTGCACAGCCCCCAGACCCGCCTGGCCCCTGCGTCCCTGGGGCTGGCTCTCGGCTGCCCAGAGGACAGCCACTAGGCCCCTCTCCGCAGATAAACGTCCCCACAGGCTCGGCTCACACACCTGAGCCCTGGAGCGCGCGGCTACCTTTTAAACTGAACTCTCCGGGGCCCTTCCCAGCTGCTGCCCAGTCGCCCGCAGAAAGCCGGGTCTTTAAAACCTGCTTTAAATTCAGAGTTTTTCCCATTGTGCTGCTCATAGCCTCCAACTATCTTTCAGCAAAGACATTTTTCTTGCGTGAATAAAACTCTCAAGCACTTCAATGGGTACATTAAGCTCAACACCACGTGGCTCTCCCCGCTGCCAAGATCTCTCTGAGGGTCCAGACAGAAACACAAGGGTTCCTGGAGTCGGGGGACCGTTTGAGCCTTTTGCTTCCCAGCCTTTTGACAAGCCACTTGCTTCTAGAAATCTCCAAGCTGGAAATTTCGCTCTTCTGGCTGTTGTTGCTGGGGACATGCAGATAGAGTGGTTCTGATCTGGGCTGGGAGAGGCGAGAATTGTTTGCAGCTGGGCCGGCCACGGTGCAAATTCCACAGCGAATGGGTCACCTGAGGGTGATGCTGCCCCAGCCCCCGGCTGTGCCTGTAGACAGCCACTGGCATCCTCATCTCCCTTCTGAATTCACAGCGAGGACCGTTCAGATACTCACGCTCCAGTGTCTGAGTAACGTCAGCCCCCACTCAGGAAGAAGCAAAAAGTCTCTTACTAGAGGGAAAACACAAACCGACACGGCCCACGAGCAGGGTGTGGGCCGAAGCGGCGCCTGTGATCACACTGTGGCTCCTCCCACAGCTGCGGCCAGACTCCTGATTCTCACAGCCACCGTCACATGACCCTGCCAAGGGCCATTGCACGTGGCACTGCCACCCCCGCAGGAGTCTCTGCCGTCCAGTCTCTTCCCTCAGCTCTCCTGGATCCATGGAGGCCACAGGACTTTTGCATAAGATGGTGCCAGCCCCACGGTGCCAGCGTGAGCTGAAAGGGTGCACCCTCTCGAATCTTCCCTCCTAAAGGACCGGCTCCATCATGAAATTTGCATATAAGTGGATCAACATGGAAAGCATCATGTTGAGTGAAATGAGTCAGAAAGAAAGAGACAGACATAGAAAGATTGCACTCATATGTGGAATATAAAATAGCAGAGAGGTACGAGCTAGCAATGATGCAACTTCTGGCAGAAATTTCTCTGGACTTGGTTACTAAAATACTAAAATACAGAAATCCAGAACCTCATGGCTGCTATTGTGGCCACACGACCTCACATCTCTTCATTCTCAACAATGGAAAACAAATTATCAAATGCTTCCTTTCCAGCAGGTCCGACTCTGGGAGGGGGAAACTCCAAACAATAATAGTGAGTTTTTTGTTTGTATGTAATCAAAGTAAAGAAAAAGTAAAGTGAAATTTATTAGCTACACAGGCGGGGTGGGGGCTAGGGGGTGGGGGGGAGGTTTACTGTGGTTCTTGGTGGTGGAATATGTGCACTGGTGAAGGGATGGGTGTTCAAGGATTGTGTAACTGAGACTTAAGCCTGAAAGCTTTGTAACTTTCCACATGGCGATTCAATTAAAAAAAATTTTTTTAAATAATAAAAAAATAAATAAAACAAAGGACCGGCTCAGGGAGCCGCTCACAGAGGATTCTTAGCACCCGCCCCAGGCTCCTTCTAAAACTCAGCTCCGAGGTACTTCTTCCCTCTTCCTTCTCGGCCGGCATCATCGACTCTTATCTCTGTGCCGCTACCACCAGTCCCTTTAGCCGCAGCTTGGGAAGCGTCCACGCCAGGACCAACCCCCACGGCCTGTGGACGGAAGCTCAGGCCACACGAGGCACACCACACCTAGAACAGTCAACACGTGAGAATCCATGGCAGCAGGAAGAACCCATCACAAGGGACAGGGACACAGTCTTCTAACCCAAGGCCTGCTGCCACCACAAACCAGGGCAGAAACAAAACATACTAACAGGTTTTCCAGACATTAATGTTGGAGCCGAGAAAAGAGATGGGCGCTGGGTGAAATACAACAATCTCCGCACTCTCTCCCCTAAGGATACTGTTTTGCAGCGTTTCCTGCGGTTTTCCATAACAAACAATACAAAATACATTATTTCGGTTCTACTTTGGGGCAAGGATTGGGGTTCGGGATGGAAACATCTAAAATATGGTGGTGGGAAGGTATAGTGGTGGTGGGATTGGTGTTTGAATCTAAAATGTAATCAAATGGGGCTGGAGCAATAGCACAGCGGGTAGGGCGTTTGCCTTGCACTCGGCCCACCCAGGTTCAATTCCCAGCATCCCATATGGTCCCCTGAGCACCGCCAGGGGTAATTCCTGAGTGCAGAGCCAGGAGTAACCCCTGTGCATTGCCGGGTGTGACCCCCAAAAAAATAAAAAATAAAAAAATAAAATGTAATCAAATATTGTCAACTACTTTATAAAATAAAAAATAATTTTAAAAAGGGGGGGGGGGAGATGGGCAGGCACTCTTTTCTCAAACCCCTTCTGAGCTCCGCCGAGATGTGATCCCGGAGGCCGCACACATGTGCGGCCTCTCCGCAGCTGTACAAGCGTGAATCCAGACCCAGCAAAACCTCTTTTGGTGTGAGCAACTCCTCGCAGAATGTCTCCAGCCTGAGAACTAAGCCTCGGACTCGTGCCCGCCCGGGAGGGGAAAGGTATTTCTCTCTCGCGCGTGGCCGCCATATTAAGACGACCACAGATTGGGTTTTCAAGCCTGCAATTATCTAATATCTGGAAGAAATCTCCCTGGACTTCTTGTTAAAGTACAGAAATTCAAAACCGCGTAGACCCTATTTGTCTTCACAGTAGGTCTGAATCTAGTGGGGTACTCCTAACAACAATAGTGAGGTTTGTGTTGAAATATTGAATGTAACCAAAGTAAACAGAATGTAAAATGAAACTTATCAGTTACAAGGTAGGGGGTGGGGGGCGGGATGGGAGGTGTACTGTGTGGGTTTTTTTTTTCTTTGGTGATGGTATATGGGCACTGGTGAAGGGATGGTTGTTTCAGCATTGTATAACTGAGACCTAAGCCCGAAAGCATTGTAATCTTCCACACGGTGATTTAATAAAATAAAATAAAATTTAATAAAAAAAAAAACCCTTCTGAAGCCAAAGAAGCCTGATCCGCTAAATTCTGAGGTGAGAATAAGAGTGGGCGGCCTGCAGTGCTGTCAGAATGGCAGTGCCGTCTGGCTTCTGGTGCAGTGATTCCACATCTCCTGGGAAGACCGGGCCTTGGTCTCCTTTTAGAACTGCTGCCTCCGCAGTTCCAGTGGGCTTTTGCTGCATCGAGCCTTAGTGACACAGGATGCACTGACGAAATCAAACGCTCAACCTTCGCTATCAACCAAGGGGTTGCAGAAACGCTAACCACTCAACCACTCGGAAAATGCGGTCCCTATTCTGGGGACATGTTGTGACACCACAATAAACCAGAACGCAGGGGAGTGGCTCTGCTGTGCCCTCCAGGTGGCAGTCACCCTGTGAAGGAAATTCTCAGACTCTGGGAATAGGCACGGGAAGCCCCGGGCCATCACTGGACTAGAATCTCATCAGAGATCAAGAAATACCCAAATCAGGTCCATCAAAAACACCCCGCTATGTGTCCTAGACTGGGGCTAGGGGGTGCCATTGGATTGATCTTTAGATGCAAGAGTATTGCTCAGCTTGTCTTTATAAACCATTTTTTATAACTTTGAGTTTTTATTAAGACACTGTGATTCACAAAGCAATGCGTAGTTGGGTTTTAGGCAGACTATGCCCTAGCACTGGTCAAGCCACTAGCGTCATTCATTCTGTTCTGTTTTCTCTTTTTTACCCCTAACTTTTTTAAAACACCATGGTTTACAAAGTTGTCCATGATACAGTTTTCATGGCTTTGGCCGTTCCAAGACCAACCCGCCAGGGAGACATCCCCTCCACCACTGTCCCGTTTCCCACCCACCTGCCCCAAGCCTGTCCCCTTAACAGACACAGAATATCTTATTTCATATTGCTTGTTACCAAAAAAGATGGCAAACGGAATTATCAAAAAATAAGTAAAAGAAAATCTGTGAAAACTGTTTTATCTCACACTCGGGTCCCTGAAGTGCTCTCCGGGCCCTTCTGAGCTGTCTGCTGCCGGCTGAGCTTCCTGTCGTTTCTGTCACTGAGCTTAGTGGGACCCTTGCCTACTTGCCTGCCCAGTTAATTCAGACTGTGGAATTTGAAGGTGTTGTGTGTCCTCGTATGCTCCGAGAGCCGCAAGACATGGAGAACGAGGCTGATCCTGGCCACCCTCGCCCCTCGCCCCCCCCCCCCCCGAGAGGGCCCTAGAGTTTTCCGCCTGAAGGCCCGTGTGGCTAAAGCCCTCCTCAGCGTGGCGTCTCCCCGGGGGTGAGTTGGGAAGCTGTGACAAGGGGCTGGGCCGCAAGGCTGTCGGGTGTGGGTGTGGGTGTGGCTTCCAAGGCCTCTGTGTGGTTTGGGGACCCACCCAGCGACGCTCGGGGCTTGCTGCTGGCCCCTCACCTGGGATCACTTCTGTTTCGGGGACTCTGTGGGGTCTCCGGGACTGAAAGCAGGTCGCCCACGTCCCGGCAAGGGCCCTACCCGCTGCACTACCCTCTGCCTCCCACCAGGGTGGTTCTTGGCAACTGTTTGATGGCTGAACGTCCACGGTGCTCACCCGCGGGCGGGCGCTGCGCGGCCCAATCTCGGTGCTGCTCGGCGTGGACCCAGCTGAGAGTAAGCTCCTCTTGCTGCAAGGGTGGGGCGGGCCCACTGCCCAGAGAAGGACGGAGCAGAGACGTCCTTCACCCCGCGGGCCAGCCCTGGGCTCCCTCTGTGTTTCTCCCACCCACGGGTGCCTGGCCGCACGCCAGACTCAGCCACAGCCTGGCACTGACACCCGGAAGTGAGAGCCAGCCAGGAGCAGGAGAGCACTGTGGGCTGGGGTGAGGGGACACCGTTTGGGGAGCGCCCACTCCCTGACTCACCGCAAATGCCATCTGATTGATCACAGCGCCTGAGGAGGTGCAGAGCCGTGTCTCAGCACTCCCCGCATTTTGCTAAGTTTATTCCCGTTGAGCCTTTCTGGTTCATGTGGGGATTACTGAAGAACTAAATGGGGTTGTTTTGGGGGGTGGGGGTTGGGGGACTGTCCCAGCCTGCTCTCGTCCCACTCCCACATGGTACCCAGGAGGCCTAGGGGTTCCCCCAGGGATTCAGTGTGGGGTCCGAGGATGCGGAGATGAGGGTGACCTGGGCCGCCTGTGGTGCTGGGGGCCTCCGGGACCCCGTGGGGTGGGATGAGAGCAGGCCGGCAGCACGAAAGGGGAGCAGCTGGGCCCTGGGCTCTCTCCCGGGCCCCTCGCTGCTCACGGTTCCTCCTCCAGCCCCTTGCAATGGAGGGGAGGAAAGTGCCCTCAGAGCTGCAGACACGCACTGACCTCGTGGCCGAGATGTCTCCTGGCACGAGTTCAAGTCCCTGCTGGCCTACGTGGGAGCTAAGGGCCCCCCAAGGCCTTAGCCCCACTGCTCTGTGTCCACTCTGTTTGCGAAAAAGGGGATTGAAATGATCCTGACTCTGATTCCAGGATCCATGTTTACCTCTGCGAATACAAAGTAAGAGGGACACACTGCACATACACACACTCATACACACATGCAAACACACACACATGAGCACACATATACATACACATGCACATGCACACATACACACATGCAAACACACACATGTGCACACACACATACACACATGCAAGCACACATGCATGCACGCACACACACATGCATGCATGCGCGCGCACACACACACAAACACACACACACACACACAAACGTACATGCGACTCAGCAGGCCCCGGAGGCAGTCTTCTCTCTGCTAAGTGCAAGAATGGAGGGAAACACCCAGACATTGTGCAGCTGTGACCGGGCTGACTTCCATCACCCCAACAACAGCACTGCATCCATCCCCCCTATCTGTGCATACATGCCTATGGCATGTGTGATCATGTTTGTGCACATGACCATGTGTGTATGTGCCTTACTTGTGTGTATGTGTGTGAGAGAGACTGTGCCTCCCCCAGTCACATGACTTGAGAACACATTTAGTCTGTGCTGACGGTCCCGTGCACTCCCGGATGACTAACAGCACGGGGACTCAGTGCAGATTTCCCGGACACATGGGCGATGGCCCCTGACTGTCCTGCGGGGAGTCCCCAGGCACTGGCCTTTCTCCAAAGTGTGTTTCGGCCCGGGAGGGCACAGTCTTGAGAAGTTCTAGTGTGAGACCATGAGATGCTGAGTGCATACAGACAGATGGACACACGGACAAGGCCTCCAAACCTAGAGTCTTGTCTTCCTAGAGAAATATCAGTGAATCCTAATCACAAACGTCCTCAAAAGGCCTTGGATGTGGGAAGGAAATCAGACATACACACAAGGATCCTGGTATTTGCGTGGGCTTCACTGACCTCGCACCCTTGCACTCCATCATTCATTAGATATCAGCACAGGGCTGTTGAGTCCTTGGCCTGATTACAGGCTTGGGAACCCACAGCAGCTCCAAAGGGGCGCTAGACCTCAGGACCAGGACGCCTGACTCCAAATGCCCAGGATATCTTGCGTCCTCCCCAGGCGCACAGAGGAAAATGGCAGGAAGTTAGAGAGGCAAGATCTCACCCCACGGTCACTGCCTGGTAAAGCCCACCTCAGCTGGAGTTCCCGCAGCTCTGGGAAGTGGCTCTGCTTCCCCAGCTCGAATGAAACTGACACTGTGAGACAAAACAAACAGGGAAGGCAAAGGGAAAGCAAACGTTGTTGGGACTACTCTTGCGTTTGACGTCTCTGCACAATTAAAGCGACTTCGAAGCGATGGAGAATCTCAACCGTTGGTGAGGCACATTAAGTATGCTAAGTACTTGCCCGTGCATAATAGCTCCGAGTGCTCTGCCAGGGCTCCAACGAGATGTTGAATAATGATGCCGCATCCTGCCATGTACCGCTGCTGAAAATAAATCACCCTGCACAGTCCTCATCAGAGGGATGTCATACAAGGCTTTGACAAAACAGTATTAACTCTCATAATTTGGACTCCATAAATAAACTTGCTACACGTCAAAGGTAAGTGCTCATTGACTAAAGATGAGTAGGAACATATTTTGCACTTGTTAGGATTCCTGAAATACTCTCGCCAGATGCCATCTCTGATTTGAAGCCAGCCTTCCGGTGCATTCACCCGGGGCAAGGTCAGCGCTGTGTGCGTCAGAGGGGCGCGAGCCGCGTGGAGAGTCCTCAGAGGCTGCGCTCCTTCCCGCCAGAGAGCAGCTGCAGGGCGCGTGTGTGGTGGCCCTTTCCCGTCCCCAGCCGTGCACACAGCCCCTCGTGGATTTCCTGACGAGAAAGAACCTCATGGGTCTGGGGAGCTCAGTCGGCGTGTCCTTAAGGTATCGACTTATTCCTGTAAACCAAGCTCAGGGGATTCATCCATGTGTGCTCTAAGTTGAAATAAAGAAAGTGTTCTAGGATAGTAGGAATAAGTACCGGGAGGTGGGCTCCATGGCTTGGAAGCCGGTCTCACGTGCAGCTCAGCTAGAGAAGGGAACACCCAGTAAAATGTGGTTGGAGAACCTGTTCGGGAAGGGAGATGCGTGCTGAAAGTAGACTATGGATTGAACACGATGGCCACTCAATGCCCCTTTTGCAAACCACAAAACCCAAAGGGGGAGAGAGAACAAAAGGAAATACCCTGCCACAGAGGCGGGGTGGGGTGGGGGAGATGGGATTGGGGGGTGGGAGGGATACTGGGTTCATTGGTGGTAGAGAATGGACACCGGTAGAGGGATGGGTTCTCGAACATTGTATGAGGGAAACACAAGCACGAAAATGTGTAAATCTGTAACTGTACCCTCACAGTGATTCACTAATTAAAAAAAATAACGTAATAAAAAAAAATTTAAATAAAGTATCACATGCAAATACAAAAAAAAAGAAAAAGAAAAAAAAGGAAAGAAAGTGTTCTGAAGGACACCTTCTGATCAATTATTCCCCAGAGTGACCCTAGTGGTCTCCACCACTACGGGGTCCAAGAGACACAGTATCATCCTCAGGCCCTAGGCTGAGAATCAGCAGGAGAGGTCCCTAGACCTCTGATGGCCACTTGGGGTCCCCGTATCCCCCCCAAAAGAATGAAGTTAGATTTGGAGTTCGAAGATTTATTGAAAGCAAACTCAGAATTGACACGTATGCTTTTTTACATAAAACCAAAAGTCCTGGGGCTGGAGTGATAGCACAGCGAGTAGGGCATTTGCCTTGCACTCGGCTGACCCGGGTTGGATTCCCAGCATCCCATATGGTCCCCCGAGCACTGCCAGGAGTGATTCCTGAGTGCAAAGCCAGGAGTAACCCCTGTGCATCCCCCCTGTGCATCACCGGGTGTGACCCAAAAAGCAAACTATTAGCATCTAAGGCATATGGTCCCAACTGATTTGGCCTACACACCCTGAAAATAATTCCTTGGCATTCCCCTGGAAAATGTGCCTTCCACATAAAGGAACAAACAGAAAGTGTTCCCTAGTCACATGTGAGGCTACCACCACCCTCTCTGGATCGTTCCAGAGTTTTCCCAGAAACAGTGTCACTCACTTTGGGAACCGCCGCTGTAGATGGAGGCCCAGCACGAAACAGGCACCCCTGGATCACTCTCGTCTCTTGTAAGCTCCATGAAAATTTCCTCACTGGTGTGGTTGACCTTTTGATTTCCTGACTGCAGTCAGGAGAGTTTAATTTCAGGATCCATTCTTTCTCCATAGCTCCAAAATAAACACAAAGCTTTTTTTTTTTCAATTGAATCACAGTGAGATACACGGTTACAGAGTTGTCCGTGATTGGATTTAAGTCATATGATGTTCCAACACCCGTCCCTTTACCAGTGTACATTTCCCACCACCAATGTCCCAAGTCTCCTGCTCCTTATGGCAGGGTCTTTTCCTCTCTCTCTCTCTCTCTTTCTCTCTCCTTGCTAATGCTCTCTCGCTCTCTCTCTTTCCCTCTCTCTCTCTATATGTGTGTGTGTCTATGTATTCTTGCTCCCTTATCAAAGAATAAATGATCAAATATTTGCAGGTCTGTGTCAGGTTATTCAACTCTATTCCATTGGTCTGTGGATCTGTCTTTATTCCAATACCATGCTGTTTTAATTACTACTGCTTTGTACTATAGTATGTAGTACATCTTTCTTTTTCCCAAGGATTGCTTTAGCTATTCATGAGGGTTTATTGTTTCATATGAATTTCAGAAGAGATCTGGGAGGGTTTGACCTATTTATTGTTCCATATGAATTTCGGGCGTGTTTGATCTATTTCTTTGAAAAATGTCATGTGTATCCTAATAGGGATTATAGTGAATCTATCTGTATGATGCTTTGGGAATTATTGTCATTTTGACAATGCTAATCCTCCAATCCATGAGCAGGGGATGTGTCTCCATTTCTTCTTGTCCTCTTTTATTTCTTGAAGTAGTGTTTTGTAGTTTTCTTTGTATAGGTTCTTTACCTCCTTAGTTAAGCTGAATCTGAGGTATTCAATTTGTGATTGAAGTTGTGTTTTTAATATCACTTCTTCTCTTTCAATATTTGAATAGATGAAAGCCATGGGCTTCGGGGCATTTATTTTGTAATCTGCCACTCTACTATACAAATCTATTTGTTTCTAGGAGCTTGTTGGTAGAAACTTTAGGATTCTCCAAGTATAGTATCAAGTCATCTGCAAATAGTGAGACCTTGACTGCTTCCTTTCCTACCTGGATGCCTTTAATATCTTTTCCTTCCCACACAAAGCCTTTAGAAGGAACCTAACATATATATCCCTGCAAGCACAGAAGCAAACTTCCAAAATCAACAAGCTCCCAACTCACGGTCTCATGACCTTCATTCTGACACAGGATGGACTTGACCTTCGCTAACTTTGACCCCTTCTCTGTTACCAGGCAGAGACAGCTGCACTCTGTGTCTCTGCGGTTCTACCATCTCCACAAGGTGGACGCCGGACAACTTTCCCATTTGCCACCTGGATGAGCTTCTCTTCCTCTCTTGTCTTCTGCTTTATACATGCCATATTCTTCATACGTGTTTCTCCGTGGCATGCTCTGTGCTGAAATGTCAGGAATGTCTGTGGCACTCTGCCAACTTTGTTTCCCACCGTGCACCTACCAATTCGTGTTTCACAAAAACTCAAGGTATAGAGGAAGAAGATCAGAGTCTCAGATGGGCCCTTGAAGGGGATCGTTCAGTTTCGACTCCAGTAAATGTGTGTTGGTGGAAAGTAAGGCACAAATAAGGCACGAATATGGAAAACAGACTCTACAAAAGCCAAGGAAATCAGAAAGTCCAACGTGCACTATGACACATTATGACCTTGGATATAAGCTAGATTCTGAGACAGCCCTGAGGTCCTCAGAATCTAGCCACAGTAAGGGGCCACCCTCCTGTGTCACCCACATTGTAGGGCAACCACAACGAAGGGTACCATAGAGGCAGAGCTTGAAAATGAATCCCCGGTGCAACCAGGAAGGGGCCCACCTAGGCGGGAAGACAGTGGGTTGTCAACGTTGCGTCTCTTTAACAGATGCCGCACGGTGTGATTGTGACATGTGCAGGATTTTGAAGGGTAATCAAAGGCGCTTGGGGAAGAGCTGGCATCAGCCCGAGTTCCTATTTCCCAGATGCAGAACCCACTCTCCATCTAATTTGGAAACTTCATTCCTAATTACACACTAAATCAACTCTTCCATGAGAATGTCCAAGTGGTTCCTGAAGACCTCTATGCCTTGGACATACTCCCTGCATCCTGCACGCGGCTTTTATGGTTGAGTGGACGTTGTGAATATGCCATTGCAAAATTCCCCCCAAATCAAAATCTGGTTTGGGGAAGAATTGAGGGGAGGTATGACGAGTTCACTGAATGTTTAATTTTGTGCCTTGTAATCACACGCCGGCCATTTCTCTCTGGTAATTACTACTTTGTTTGTGTCTTATCACCACCAGCAAAAGCCTCTATTCTTTAATTGGATATTAAGCATGTAGTCACAGTCCATAGAACGCATAAATGCTTTTCTAATGCCGGTCATCTGGAGCTCAGCACATTAATTTCTGGCACCACATGGAGATTTGATTGAAACTGCAAAGTGACATTTGTATTTGGGGATCTGGAGGGATTTGTAAGATCCTGGACATTCTGAGTTTGCCTTCAGCTGACTGCTGGGACAGGAAGCAGCAACATGCCTTCCTGCTGGGAGAGTCCTTCCTGCCACTCAGGAGCCCCAAGCCACGTCTGGCCTTTTTGTGCAAAGCAAGAAGACTGGAATGAAGGAAGGAGACAGGGAAAACCTCGTTTGAAAGAAACCAGTTGTGCAGAGAGACACTCTTGAATGGCTGTAGGAGGCTCATTTCAAACACTCATCACAGTGTAGGCTCAGGGATTGAACAGAGGCAGTGGATGGCGTCAGGTAAAGAAGTAAAGGAAGGAAACTCAGGTGCATCTGGGAGAAGGAGAGCAACTGCGTAGAGCCACGAGGCAAGTAGATTGTTGCCCTCCTCACCCAGCTTCCTGGGGAGTCCCAGCACCTGAGATGTGGGAACAGATACTCCTGGTGTTGGATTATAAGCATTTTGGGGTGAACATTGGTTTGTCCTTTCTCCTCTTGCAGAGAGCTAAGGTTAATTGAGTTACCCCCACCACAGTGCTCCCGAGGCACACCCGGTTCCATCCGGCACTCCCAATCCCGTGTTTATCCTTAACCTCTCTTTTGTGTTCTTCTCCACCTGCCTGTGAGTCACAAATGTCTCCAAATCAGACACTGCAACTTGTAAAGCCAAACCTGAGGGCTCTGGATTTTTCATACATGAGTGAAATATTGCTTTCTGCTTTCCTTTATGTCCTTTGCATAGTTTACTTTAGAGCAATGTCCTGTTCATATTAATATAGGAAGACAGTCAATGCCATGCTTTTATAACATGGGAGTTGACTGACTTTGAATAATATTTACTCTTGGGCATTTCTCACATTTACTTAACTTAAGCCTCAGT
Source organism: Sorex araneus (assembly GCF_027595985.1). Lineage (NCBI taxonomy): Eukaryota > Metazoa > Chordata > Mammalia > Eulipotyphla > Soricidae > Sorex > Sorex araneus. Next base: position 378,535,836 of record NC_073303.1, read on the forward strand.
TGCCCTTAGATTGACCTTTGATCCTAACACTCCAAGAGATGGGTCATGCTGAGGGACTTGGATGGACCTAGGGCATCCTGTACGCTACCCTTCAAGAAGGGACAGGCTAAGACACATAAGAAGTATGCCAAATTAATAATAATAATAATAATAATAATAAATAAAAAAATAAAAGAAGTATGCTAAGTTAAGAGCACAGTCATAGAACGAACTCTGAAATGACCCTAAAAGAAGTAACTGAATAAGGACCCTGTTGGGGTTAGAAAAGACTAACCTGGCCTGAGGACTGTAGCCCGGGATACCTAGCAAGATGTCCCCAGGAAGAGCCACCCTTCAAGTTTAGTCTAGGGTACAGATAAAAGCCTATATCTCTTGCTGTGTCTATACAAAATGGCTAGAAACACTATTAAGAAGTAAATTTAATATGGTGGTTTAAATGGATTACCACCAGAGGAAGGGAGAAAGTAATGTGCCCTTAGATGAAACTCCACCCTTGGGGGAGCTCCTAGAAGAATTTCTCCTGAGGGAGGGGCTTTATATCTGTTCATTGCTTATGTTAATGTCCAACCACAGCTATGTGCAGTTGCTGCCCTCCAACCCTTGACCATTTCTCTATAATAATCCTGATTGATTTGAATGAACTGCCACTGGTCGCCAGCCACTGACTACCTGTGGCCCCGTTCCTTCATCCATCAGCCAGGGGGACGGTCACTGGCCCCCAGTGCACCAGGGCCCCCAGTCTCTGCAGGATGTTGACAGCTGGGATTCACACAGGTGGGTGGAGGCACTGGGGGTGCTGCCTGTGTCCGAGAGTGACGGGTCAGTGAAGGAGCACACCCTCCCCCAAGTCCCGCCAGGTTCCCTCTTAGCACTCACCGTGCAGGAAGGCCCTGACCCTCAGGGTGCACATTCCCAGCGGGGCTGGTGCCTTCCGGTGGAAAAGCTCCACTGAAAACTGCTTCCCGAGCACATGGACCTCCAGCCACGGGCTCCTCTGGCTGGGGAGATGATATAACGTAAGCTTTTATGTTTGGAGGCACCATGGCAATGCTCAGGGCTTACTCCTGACTTTGTGCTCAGGGATCACTCCTGGTGGGACTCGAGGGACCATATGGGGTGCAGGGGGTTGAACCCGGGTCATCCGTGTGCAAAGCCAGCACCCCATCCTACCCACTGGACCGTCGCTCCAGCCCTATGATGTAAGCTTGTGAGAGCCTCCCTGGTCTCAGCCTGAACCCCCAGGTCATGGCCATCAATTATCTATTTTAATGGGGTCCGCAAAAGAAAATTCTAGAACAGAGCTCTTCAACATGAAACCTCTCTCCTTGCACCAAGTGCTGCCCACTTATTATCAAGGCTTGACACCAGCCCACCAAAGTCACCCCCGATCCCGTTTCCCAGACCCAGACTAGCACAGAGCCTTTCCTCAATCCCCTCCTGAGTACCAGACAAGCACCCCAAAGCAGCCAGTGCACCCCGGTTCCGGACAGGGTTTGTCACCCCAGCGACTAGGCCTCATGTCCCAGGGCTCTGAAACCATATCCTGCGGTTATTTTAAAAGTAGATAAACAGTCTATACCAGCAATACCTCTGTCCTATCTAACAGAATTATAGAATACACACAAATATATCAATATTCAGAGCTGGGAAAAGAGAGAACAATAAGGGACTCTCATGAAATCAATATGCACGTTGCATGTATGTATTATGTATGCACATCTATGTATGGAGAGAGAGACAGAGGCAGAGACAGACAGAGATAGAGATGCAGAGAGCATGAGAGGGGGCGAGAGAGGTGAGAGAGACCCAAGATCCCGAGTCCCGCTGCTTTGTCCTTATAGCCCAGAGCCTTGGGCAGCTGCCCATGGACCCCGGCTTCCGGGGCTGTCCCAGGAGCACCGGCTCTGCTGCCCGCCCCGAGCTGAGTGGGCTTCTCAGGCAAACGGCAGGCATCACTTTGTCTCCAGGAGCGGCTCACGTCCGCAGCTTCTGTGCTCTCTGGCCGAGAGTTATGAGCTGCCTTGACTCCGGGGAGATGTTCAAGCAGTGATTATACCTGAGACCGAAAACTAAAGGTAGGGTATCTAGCTGGCCACTGAGGGGCAAGTAATGAGCAGGGCTCAGGAATGCTTCTAGAACTACCAAGGGAGAAGAGAAGGTTCTGAGCAACCAGTCAGCCCCGGAAAGGTTGGGGTGTGTGGGAGGTGGGGGGAAGGGGGCGGGGTGGGGGAAGTATCAGTTTCTCAGCTGCTCAGGGCCACTGGGGGAGAAGCTGAGCGTCACAGAGGGAGGAGGCGGCCCACCCAGCCGCCCTGGGCACCAGCTGTCCAGCCAGCTGCAGCGTAGCTGGGGCAGACTCAGCAGTCCGGCCTTACGGAGTCTGGCACCGCCCCTCCAAATCCCGCGGCAGTTCTGGAAGCTGTGTCGTGATTCTACTCACCCCTGCCTGGGCCGGGCCACTGTGGCCGAGCACCTGTGTCCCCGCCCCCAGACATCTGGGAACATACGTGCAGGGTGGACAGCTTCCTCCAGCGTTTCATCTCCCTGGGCCCAAGGGTAAGTGCCCAGCCGTGAAGGGCAAGATCCATATAAGATGCAAAGGGGGGGCAGAAAGATGGCACAGCAATTGGGGTGCTTTGCCTCACATGCAACTGACCTGAGTTGTATCTCTAGGACCCCAGACCCTTCGCCCCTGAGCACAGAGCCAGGAGAAAGCCCTGGACAGAGCTGGGTATGGCCCAACACCCCCCAAGGGAATCCAGAATAGCAAGGGGACATTGGTGGAGGCGGCTTGAGAGCAGCCTGAGGCCTGAGGAGGACATGGTGGTGGTGAGGCCAGTTGTCCTGAGACGGGTGAGGCGCCAGGGTGCAGAGGAGGCACTCGGGGCCCAGGAGATGGTGCTCGGGGCCCAGGAGATGGTGCTCGGGGCCCAGGAGATGGCATCCAAGGCCCAGGAGTTGGCGCTCGGGTGCCGACTGTCCTCCATGAAGTAGAACCAGAGAACCAAAGTGGCACCACCCACCCATGCAGGGGTGCACGGGTCCTGCAGCAGGAAGGGGGTCCTGTGCCAGCTCCCCGGAGGTCACTTTGGCCCCAGAAGCCACACCAGCCACCGCCTGGCCAGCAGTGACCGACCCCTCCCTCCCCAGCTCCCCCAGGGCCCGCTCATGCCATGGCAGTGAGTTCTGTCCTGCGTGGCCCAAAGCTCCAGCCTGGGGTTGGTCCCCTGGGCCGAGCACAGGCTCTGCACGCACCGGGCTGGGCTGGGATCCCAGCAGCACGTGGTCCCCAGGGCACCACCAGAACAGACTCATGAGCACTGCTGGTGTGGGTCCTTTGGGGTCCACAAACAAACAAGGACCCCTGGTCTGGAGGCGCCTCTTGCTCCTGGGAGCCGTGGGTGTCGGGGTCACTGTGCAGGTGCGGGAGACACGCCAGAGTGAGCACCACGGTGCACGCCACGTGTCTGCCTTTGGCTTTGCTTCCTAGGGCAGCGAATGCAAACCTTATTAATCACATTTTATTGTTCTATCACTACTAGCACTGTCATCCCGTTGCTCATCGATTTGCTTGAGCAGGCACCAGTAACATCTCCATTGTGAGACTTGTTGTTACTGTTTTACTGTTTTTGGCATATCCAATACACCACAGGTAGCTTGCCAGGCTCTGCCACGCGGGCGAGATACTCTCGGTAGCTTGCCGGGCTCTCTGAGAGGGATGAAGGAATCAAACCCGGGTCAGCCACGTGTAAGGCGAACGCCCTACCGCTGTGCTATCGCTCCAGCATTGTTCTATGAGCTAACAAAATTTAAGGTTTTGGAACCATCCAAAGACCTATTTGCATGTATTTATGTACATACGTGTGGATGCGTATGTCTGAAGAGATACATTTCAACATATTCCTAGACATACTGAAGCTTACTACTGCTCTCTGCTTATTCATATTCAAAACCGTTCCTAAATCTCTTACTAGAAATACTTTTGTTATCATCTTCTGGTATAATTAGAGCTAAAGGTAGAAATACGTAGGCATTTTGCCCAAGGGAGAGAAAAAGGCTTTTCTCAAAGCACTTTGCTTATGCCAGAAGGGACAAGAAAAGAAAAGTTGGGGTGTGTGTGTGTGTGTGTGTGTGTGTGTGTGTGTGTGTGTGTGTGTGTGTCCCCTCCTCTGGGTCCACTCGGGACAAAAGCCTTCGGAATGAAGATTCGGGGCCGGGCTGGGGGGACTCTCTGGGGAAAGCAGCGCCCACCCAGCGGGGCCAGAGGCCGTGATGACTGCAGGGTGTGTGTAGGTGCATGTGTGTGCACGTGTGTGCACGTGTGTGATGTGTGTGAGGTGTGCCTGTGTGTGGGTGGGTGTGCTTGCATGGTGTGTGTGTGGTGTGTGTGTGCATGTGCTGGGTGAGGTGTATGTGGTGTGTGTGTATGTGGTGTGTGGGGTGCGTGTGTGTTTGCGTGTGTGCCAGCAGCGAGGCCCCTGGGGCAGCCGGCCACAGCTCCCACGTGCCGGAGCAAAGGGAGGTGTGTGACTGGCGCCTGGAGACCGCCGTGTCCTCAGAACAGGGGCCCGGGAGCAGGGCTGGAGCGCTGAGGCCAGCGGCCCCGGGAGCCCGCAGCCCTGCAGGACCCGTGAGGGCGCTGAGAGCTGGGCAGCCGCACACACCTGCTCTCGGGACGCAGCCTCGGCAAGCGAGCGACAAGGGATGCGAGGGAGGACAGCGCGGCCACTCTCTCCACGCCTGGCTCCGCTGTGCCCACGCCAGCTGAGGCCAGCAGGGCCCACGGCTCAGGAGAGGCCGCACACGCGGGGGAGACGGGCAGGAGCGTCTGGGGAGTCATCTCCTCGTCAGAGAAGTGTCTGACCTTGAGCCCTGAAGGGGGGCCCTGAGGCCAATGTCCAGCTGTCAGGAGGGGCCTGAGGTCAGTGCCCAGCTTTCAAGGAGGGGCCCCGGGAGGCAGGACCCCGATTCCCAGGCAGCGCCCACCCCGGGTGCCTCCTTTCTCGGGTGTCAGTGGGGCCAGCAGAGCCGACGTTTGCCCAAAGCCGCTCGGCGCGTGCCCTGGAGCCGGCCAGCGCTGCCCAGCAGGGCCTGAGCCACAGACGAGGACGTACCGCCGGGGCCCTGGTCCCCGCACAGCTGGGTCAACAGGCGAATGTGCGAGTCAGCCACAGCAGCCGTGGCCTCTGGTCGACGGTGCCCAGCACCGCAGCAATCAGGGTTGGTTTCTGTCTCCAGCGCGCAGGGGCGGGTGGGGGAAGGGCCGAGTGAGAAGCCGGGAAACAGGATTTTGCACCTAGAACAGGAAGCGAAGGGCCGCAGGAACCACGGTGCAGCCTGCTCCCCGCCGCCCCCCTCTCTCCCAGCAGGTACGCCTGGTCCCTCCCCGCAGCACCGTCCCCCCCAGCCCAGCTCCCTGAGGCCGGAGCCCCCCGGGGCAGCTCTCCGCAGGCAGCGCCAGGCTGCCCGGCCACGGGCCCAGGTCCCAAGGCCGCTGTCTCAGAGGATCTGCTTTAGAACCGAGGCCGCCACTGTCTCCTTCCCTGCCAAATCCAAATGTCACTTTGAGGAGGGTGAAAACATTGCAGGCTGAGTGGTGAAATTCCATTCTTGCTTCTGAAGAGCCTCTCCGAACAGACGCAGAGCCGTCCCCAGCGCACGCCGATGGTCAGGGCTGCTGGGCCCGCTCGCCCTCTTTCTTCCCAGGGGAAGAAGCCCCCTCTGGCCACTGGCCATGACCTGTCCTAAGGGGGGTGCAGGGCACCTCACCATCCCAGGGGCTTTCAACCCAGAAGCCAGTGGGAGTCCGGCAAGAGAGGTGGGAGGGAGGGTCCCAGCATCCAGCCCCCACCCAGGAGAAAGGAGAAATCACCCAGAGCAGGGCTGGAGCAATGGCACAGTCAGGAGGGCACATGCCTTGCACCTGGCCAGCCTGGGCCCAGTCCCCAGTTTCCATACGGTCCCCTGACCCACCAGGAGTGATCCCTGAGTACACAGCCAGGAGTAAGCCCTGAGCACCACCAGGAGTGACCCTAAACCAAGAAACACACAGAAAGAGAAATCTCCCAAAGCTCCATCTCCGGGGGCTGCAGCAGAGGTTAAGAAATGCCAGGAACATTGCCCCAGAGTCGGAACCTGTCTCACCAGCTGGGGAGAAGGCGGCTGGAATAGAGAAGGGAGCACTGAGACAATGGTGGTTGGAGGGATCGTTCGGGATGGGAGATGTGTGCTGAGAGTAGATAAAGGACCAAACGTTATAGCCTCTCAGTATGTGTATCGCAAACCATAATGCCCAAAAGTAGAGAGTATGGGGGGAAATTGTCTGACATAGAGGCAGGAGAAAGGTTGGGGTGGCGGGGAGTATACTGGGGACATTGATGGAGGAGAAGGTGCACTGGGTGTTTGATCATTGTATGATTGAAACTCAAACATGAAAGCTTTGTAACTGTCTCACGGTGATTCAATTAAAAAAAGAAAAAGAGAAAGAAAGAAGGAAAGAAAAGAAGGAAGGAGGGAGGGAGGGAGGGAGGAAAAGAAAGAAAGAAAGAAAGAAAGAAAGAAAGAAAGAAAGAAAGAAAGAAAGAAAGAAAGAAAGAAAGAAAGAAAGAAAGAAAGAAAGAAAGAAAGAAAGAAAGAAAGAAAGAAAGAAAGAAAGAAAGAAAGGAAAGAAAGAGAGAGAGAGAGAGAGAAAGAAAGAAAGAAAGAAAGAAAGAAAGAAAGAAAGAAAGAAAGAAAGAAAGAAAGAAAGAAAGAAAGAAAGAAAGAAAGAAAGAAAGAAAGAAAGAAAGAAAGAAAGAAAGAAAGAAAGAAAGAAAGAAAGAAAGAAAGAAAGAAAGAAAGAAAGAAAGAAAGAAAGAAAGAAAGAAAGAAAGAAAGAACTTGCCTTGCATGAGGTAGACTGGATTCGTCCCCAGCGGAGACCTTGCGGTGTCCCTGGAGCAATTCCAGGAGTGATCTCGGAGCACCACCAGAGCATCCACAGAAATAAACAAAGCGCCCCCTGGCCCGCCCTGGTTCCTCCCCTCCTACCCGTCAGCTTCTTATCCAAAGCCGATTCCCCTGAAGCCAGCCAGGCCTCCTCCCCGATCACCCACTTCATCCAGGACCCAGTGACCCCGCCCAACCCCAGGGAGGCGAGAGACCCATTTTCCTCGCCAGGAAGCCAGCCTTGTGAGGCGGCCGAGAGGAGGGACTGTCCCCTGCGGCTCCCTTCACTCCCCGGCCCACAGGGCTGGTCCTCTGGCCGGGCCAGCTGCCACCCTGCAGCACCAGCTCCTGTTACCAGAGGGCTGTGCTGAATCGTGAAGGTCAAGTGCGGCTTTGAAGGTCAGGCCCGACAACCTGGGGACGCTGGGGGAACTCCGAGGTCACCCGGGGCCCTGGAGAGGGATCTGATGATGGATACTTCCCCGCCGGCCAGGGTCACCCTGCCCGCGGCCCCAGTACGCAGTGGGGCCCGCACGGGCCTGGCTCAGCAGAAACGGGGCCAAGTGTCCGCGCCCGGCCTGCCCAGGGGGATTCCAGGCGGCTGCAGCTTCCCGAAAGCCTTTGCCGGCAGGACCGGTGCCCTTGCCTGGGGCCTGTCCTAGCTCAAGGGCAGGAGGGGGCTTTGCAGGGGGGTGCCCGGGCGCCACCCTGAGACCCACTGGCAGGTCCAGACGACACTCGGCACTGACCTGTGTCCAGCAGAGGACGGTCTCTGCGAGGCTGGCCCCGTCCAGCGCCGGGACAGCGGGGACACGTCCCCCCGTCCAGGACACGCCCTGCCAGCAGCCCGGACCCTGTAAGTCAAGCTCGGGGGCTGCACCGACACCACGAGGCCAGCAAGCCGGAGCCCCCGACATGCTGACTGCAACCCCAAAACATTCACGCTGTGATTCACCCCTAAAATACCAGGAGGCGTGGGGCACTGCCGGCTGAGCCCTAACTAGACGTTTCTTTCAGAAGGGAAGGAGGAGGGGTCGCGTTTACAGACCCACAGCACGCACCGTTCTCCAGCCCGTCCCCCGTGTTCGAATCGTGGCTCCCGGCCGCCGCTCTGCAGACCCACTCGTCCACGGTGGCAAGGGGCGAAGGTCCCGCTGAGTCCCTAGGCAGGAATCACAGCAGGGAGGAGGTGGCTCTGGGGCGCTGCATCCGCCCCACTGTGGGGTGCGCACAGGACAGAAGGACGAGCGGGGGACGCCCCGGGCCCACCCTTGTTCCACTGAAGCCCCGGGTGCTCCTCTGCTCTGCTCTTTTGAGGTGCTCCTTTGTGGCAGTTGGGGAGAAACAGGGAAGTGCAAAATGACGGACCCTGGAGGGTGAATTGGGGTCTGACCCCAGAGACAGCGGCACAAGGCGAGGCCTGGGTTCCCGGGAACAGGATCGGGGCAGGGGGCGGGGCCTGGGGGAATGCCACGGGTCAAAGGGTGAGGGTCAGAGACACGTGTCAGGAGCTGCATTGTCACTGAATGACAGCATGGAAAGCCGGCCTGGGGTCGTGGGGAGGGCAGAAGTTAATGCCCAACATTTGTGATGTGAGCTGGGCCTCTGTGGAGCACCTCCAGGGAGCATCTATGTGGAACACCTCTGTGGAGCAACTCTGTGGAGCACCTATGTGGAGTACATCCAGGGAGCACCTCCAGGGAGCATCTCCATGGAGCATCTCTGTGGAGTACCTCTGGGGAGCACGTCCAGGAGCATCCTCTGTGGAGCACCTCCAGGGAGCACCTACGTGGAACACCTCTGTGGAGCACCACTATGGAGCACCTATGTGGAGTACGTCCAGGGAGCACCTCCAGGGAGCATCTAAGTGGAGCATCTCTGTGGATTTCCTCTGGAGAGCACCTCCAGGGAGCACCTACGTGGAACACCTCTGTGGAGCACCACTATGGAGCACCTATGTGGAGTACGTCCAGGGAGCACCTCCAGGGAGCATCTAAGTGGAGCATCTCTGTGGATTTCCTCTGGGGAGCACCTCCAGGGAGCACCTATGTGGAACACCTCTGGGGAGCACCTCCAGGGAGCACCTATGTGGAACACCTCTGTGGAGCACCACTATGGAGCACCTATGTGGAGTACGTCCAGGGAGCACCTCCAGGGAGCATCTACGTGGAGCATCTCTGTGGATTTCCTCTGGGGAGCACCTCCAGAAGTATCCTCTGTGGAGCACCTCCATGGAGTACCTCCAGGGAGCACACTCGTGGAGCATCTCAGGGAGCACCTATGTGGAACACCTCCAAGGAGTCCAAGGAAAGACAAAGGGGCAGAGTTTTGCCCTGGGGAGCTCTTTGTACTGAGACCAGAAAGGGGCGTGAAGGAGCTGCTGGCAGAGCGGCCGCTCAGTGTGCTGGAAGACAGAGAGGGGCCGTGAGCACGGCCGGAGAGGAGGGAGGGGCCTTGAAGGGCCCAATCCGAAGGAGGGAGGGAGGGAGGGAAGAAGAGATGGAAGGGCGAAGGGAGGGACATGGGGGAGGAAGGAGAGGGAGAGCCATCCTCCCCCCTCCTCTCCTCTCCCTCCCGTCCTCTCCTTAGCGGCCACTTACAGCAGGTGCTCCCTCCCCTGCAGGCCGGTCCAGCTGCTCCACTGCCCGCGCATGAGGCCTTGAGGTCACCTCCGCCGGCTGAGTCCGGCCTGTCCTGACCGTGCCTGGCTGTTCTCTGTCCTTCCCACGCTCTCCCGGGGCTTGCCTGCTCCCTCCACAGCACTGCTGCCCACCCCGCCGGGCCACGAGTCCCGAGGCGCGAGAGGACTGTCCAGCGCACAGGCTGGCGCCAGCGGGCTCTGGAGGAGGCGTCTCGGGGAAGGCATCGTGCCCGTGTGTGGCACGCCAGGAAGACGCTGGAGCCAAGTGCATGGCAGAGACGGGGTCCACGCAGCCGTGCGTGTTGAGGGACCCCCAGCACACACGGGCCCCAGTCAGAGAGAGGAGGCTCCGAGGCGCCCACCTCCCATCCAGCACCCACCCACATTTCTTTCTCACCTAAAAATACATGTTTCACAACAGGAAGTGAAGATGGAGCTTATTTTAGGCGCCGCCGGTACAAAGAACCAGCTCCCGAGAAGGCTGCAATTTTCCCGGGAACCAAGAAGGAAAACAAATGTTTGTTTTCAAACGTCACAAAATACTACTGCAGTGGGGAAGCATGGGTCAGCGCCCACGGCAGCTCTCGGTGGGCAGCCACGGGGGAGGCTCGAGGACTGCAAAGCCCCTGCAAAGCTCTCTAAGAATCACACGCCCCCGGCTTCTCGAGCCTTGGCTTGTAAGAGCAGCGAGGTGACAGAGGGCCGGGCCGGGGGGCGTCTGTCACCCGCCAGCACCACAGCAGTGAAGGATGCGCAGGAGGACAGGAGCTTCTCTGCCCCGTGACAAGCCAAGGCTCCCTCAGGCACCCGCTCCCGGGCCTCGCACCCCCTCTGTCAGGGGAGAGTCCCCTTCTCGCCCCCTCGGGCCGGCAACCCACGAACTAGGGCGAGGAATAGACGGGCTGTTTCCCGTGCTGCGCCTCACTTTTGCAGACAGAGGAGTGGAAGCAAGAGGCCGGGGTGGGGGGCAAGTCGGGGAAGGCTGAGCGGGGGCCGGCACGCAGGACGTCAGCCGGAGCTGTGCCGGGGAGGTGGGCGGAGAACGGGGCGTGGGGAGGGGACCCGATTCCGGCCGCCGCCTTACCTGCACCACCCTCAAGGCCCCTGTGCTAAGACTCAGGCCCCCAGGAACGTCACTGGGAGGTCGGACAGAGCCAAGAGGAGGCCACAGGGGGGCTTACACAGCCCCGGCTCTGGCCCGCAGGACCCCCGTCCGCCGCAGAGCGGAGGGAGGAAACGTGCAGCTGGAGTTTGCCACCCTGGTTTGCTGCGGAACGTCATGTATGGGTCTTGCTCTTGGTGGTGGAATGTGGGGATAACTCAGAGCGAGCAGCTGCCTCCCCAACAGGTGGCCCTGGGCTCCAGCACGGGGGTCTCCGCCCTGCAAGGCAGACCCCCACCGCACCCAGAGGTGTATCTCAGCCATTCTCCCGCCAGGCCCCTTCTTTTTGTTGTTGTCATTGTCGTTGTTGTTGTTTAATTTTTTTATTAGTGAATCACCATGAGGGTACAGTTACAGATTTACACATTTTTTTGTGCTTGTTTCTGTCGTACAGTATTCGAGAACCCATCCCTCCACCAGTGCCCATTCTCCACCACCGCTGAACCTGGTATCCCCCCCACCCATCCCATCCCCGCACCCCACCCCTCTCTGTGGCAGGGCATTCCCTTTTGTTCTCTCTCTCCTTTTGGGTGTGTGGTTTGCAATAGGGGTGTTGAGTGGCCATCGTGTTCAGTCTCTAGTTGACTGTCAGCACGCATCTCCCTTCCCGAGCGGGAAACAACCACGTTTTACTGGGTGTTCCCTTCTCTGTCCAGCCTGTGAGGCCGCCAGGCCGCTTCTCACCTTGTTTCCTTCCTCTGCCCACCCTGCCCTGCAGCTGCCCCGCCCCCCCCCCCGGCTGCTGACACGGCCTCTCACGTGATCCTCACCTGTGGCCCCTTGCAATATCCTGAGGGTCCACAAGCAACCATCGTGGTCCCCGTTGAGAAACTGTGGTTAGCGGGCAGGACCCCGCAGCGCCCTGGACAGGCATGGTCCGGGGTGTGACCTCAGCGAGACCATGGGCTGAGAGCACCGTGTCTGAAAGCTTAATGACTTGGACGCATAATGTTACATTATGGCTTACTTTTCCAATATTAAAAACATTCGTGTTTTTAATGTGGACTACTCAGACGCATGACTAAATAATATCCTTTAAAAAGGAGAAAGATCCTTACTTCACTTCATCTTTATGTAAAGTAAACTGCCCGCTTCGTGTAGGAATATTTGGGCTGCGTTTGGCCTATCGGCAAAGAGAAATCAGAATTTGCTTTATTTGAGAACGTTCCTCAAAAATCTGGATTGTGTGGACGGTAAAGCCACTGCGATATTAGCTATGCGCAAGGACTTGGTTAAGCTACATCTTTCCTGCCCTTTAGAAGCTTTGCACAGAGAAACATACTTTGTTTCTGTTGTGTGTTTCCTGGGTTAGCGGTTCCTTCCCACCCCAGGGTAAGCCAGGATACAGTGAGGTGAAAGGTCAAAGTCAAAGCGGTGTCAGCGCACCGTGGTGATCGTAAGGCTGGGCCTTCACCGGCACAGCTCAGTCAGCCCCCAGGACACACATCCCTGGAGAAGAGGGCAGGGGAGGATGCTGGGGAACGGGGGAGGGAGGCTGATGCGTTGCTAAGCAACAGGCACCCAGCCTCAATCCTGCAAGATGGCGGCAGGCAAGTTCCGAGAGAGGCCGGTGCTGCCCAAGGCTGAGCCCTGGACGTGTGCTCAGAGGACAGTCTCTGAGGTTTCCCAGGCACCCAACTGCCTTCTCTTTATTCCTCTCAGCAAATGTGTGGTCTCTCCAGATTTCCCGGGACACTGTCTTGAAACAGGTCCGTAGGTGCAGTTTCATTGACCTGTGAACAACTACAAGCAGGAGTGGAGAAAATGGCACGGTGAGAGAGACGCTAGAGGCTCCTCTGGTAGACTCCCGACACGCCATTCAGTTCTCAGGACAAATGAGAGGAAAAGAGACCGGGTACGAGCCATCTCTTCCCCCCACCAAGCAAGATGTGACCAGGTCTCACCAGGAGACGAGAACTCAAATGTACCCAACTTGCCTTGCACACGACTGACCCTGAGCGCTGCCAAGCATGACCCTTGAGCCCTGAGCCAGAAATAACCCCAAGCACTGCTAGAGGTGGCCCAAAGCACCCCTCAAAAAAGAAAAAAAGTACCACATTCCAATGTGGTGAATCCCAACCACCGCACCGAGATCGTGATAGGAATTCATTTTGAACACTATGAATTTCTCCCCTCAGTCACCGAGCTTGGACCCAAATCCAACTGAATGGGCACAAACGCCAAATCGCCAACTGTCACAGAGTTTGTTTGCTACCTGCTGTTCTCAGAACTGACCTGGAGCCTGGGAACCTCCCCACCCTAGCACACGTTTTTCTGAGTCTTGTCCTCCTCCTGCAAAGCCACCGAGGCTGCAGGCACGCTCCCCTCCCCTGGGCCCGATGGAAAGTGCTCGGGTCAGGGAGAGAGAGAGCCCTTCCCAGATGGAGCCTCGTCCCCCTGGAATAAGCAATTACAGACCAACTGGTGTTCAGTGCCCTGATACAAGCCAGCAATTATTCAAGAACATAATTGCTGTAGACAAAGGGGAGATTAATAGGCAACATGGAGCTGGGATGACAAAGAAAAATCAACTGGCCTTGGACCGAGAGGCATCATCTCCGTTCACGGGCTCTGTAGTGGGGAGGGCTGGGAGGTGGGGGTCAGAGCCCAGGTCTCCGTGAGGCTCCCCGCGTGGGCTCCTGAGCTGAGGCCCCCTCTGTGTGTGCCCAGACCCCCGAGGGGCTGCGCCCACCCAGCCGGGGCTGCAGTGTCTCCTTGGCTCTACGATCAGGCATGCTGGGACCGTCTTCACAGCGTCCCAGTGGCGAAGATCTCCCTCGGTCTCTGCGTCACCTTCCTTTCCTCATGAGCTCCCTGCGCTCAGGTTAACACGGGCAATAAAGTGCCGAGGAGGCAAGTCCTTTGCCCGTTTGTGATTCGTAAAGACTTTCATTCATCTGTTACGTGCAACAACGAAGAAAAACAATCTGTGTTAGGAAATGGTCACCAGATTTGGTTTGAACACCTTAGCCCATGGGTGTATAAAGTCAGGAACTGAAACCTGGTGGAGTACCCTAAGCTTCCTGTCCCCTTCTTCTAATTATTATTGTTTGTTTGTTTCTTGGGCCACACCCAGCGGTTCAGGGCTTACTCCTGAGCTCTGCACTCGGGAGTCACTCCTGGGAGGTGCTCCGGGGACCTTGTGCGGTGCTGGACATTGACATTGAACCCAGGTCAACTGTGTGCCGTGTGCTGTTGCACCAGCCCCAGACCTGTTGGTGTGGGCAGGTAGACAGGGCAGGGCCCCCGTGGCACGGAATTCCTAGGGAGTCGTAAGCCTACATAGCACTAAGGCCATCAGGACCCACCAGATTTCCACCTGCCTCTAACAGACGAAGGCTGGACCCTCTGAGAGAGGAGCTCCAGCGGGAACAGAGGCAGGAAAGAGGTTTCAAAGAGGAGCATCCCTCCCAACTCTACCCCCTCGGCAACCACCCTAGCAACAGGCCCACCTGAGGGCAGATGGGAGAAACCCCATAAAAGCACCTTGAACAAGGGCAGTGTGCACAGATGCTGACCGAGTCCATGCTCCTTGTGCACACGTGGCCCGGCACATGTGGTGCCTGAGCACATGTGCACATGTGTTGCCCACATCTTCCCCTCTTGAGATGTGTGCTGGGGCTCTCTCTGCCTTTGGAGAAGGCCATGTTCTCCCATGAACAAGTGTCTCTCTCTTTCTCTGTCTCTGTCTTTGTCTCTGTCTTTGTCTCTCTATCTGTCTCTCTATCTCTCTCTCCGTCACTGTGTCTCTGTCTCTGTCTTTGTCTGTCTCTCTCTCTCTGTCTCTCTGTGTCTGTCTGTCTGTCTGTCTGTCTGTCTGTCTCTCTCTCTCTCTCTCTCTCTCTCTCTCTCTCTCTCTCTCTCACTTTCTCCCTCTCCTTCCCCTTCCTCAAGACCTCCAAATAAAACCTGTTTTTACTTCACTGCTGTGTACTCCCGAAATTCCTTTCCGTGAGAAAAGAGAAAGGCCCAGAAACCCTGGGCCAGGCCTAGGACTGACTCCCCTTTCCTGCAAAGAACAGTTCCTCGCTCCAGCCCGAGTCGCAGCTCCCGGGAGGTCAGTGGTGGGGACCAGCTCCCGTGCGGAAAAGATGAAGCAGACGCCAGGTGTGGCCTGACGGTCGCCTGGTGGGGCTGGCGGGACTCCGGCCCACGCCAGGCAGAGACCCATCCCAGACTCTGCCTTTCAAGCCAGCCCCGGGGGGCAGAGGCAGATGGGGAGAGAGTGACCGTCTCTTTCCTCTCCACATCAGCCACCGCGGGAGCCACCGACTTCACCGGGACTCTGAGCCTTGATGCTTCCCGTGTGGGCCAGAGGCTCCGGAAGCCCCCCTTCAGATATCAGAGGGGACCGACAATACTCACCCCGCAGGAAAGGCCTCGCCAGAGCCACTCCGGGCCCCGCCTCCGTCCGCACATGATGGAGTTGCTGTCATCATTTTCACTAAAGAGGGAAACACAAATAAACCACTTTCTTCCCGAGCGGTTATTGGTTTTCTGGAGGGCAGCTGGTCCCTTTCAACACCCAGAGTAAATGACAAAGTGCCTTCCTGCCAGTCCGGCAGTGCACCCCTCGCTCTGGCCTGTGTGTGCCACAAAACAGAAGCCCCGGGGAACCCAGGGGGCTACCGACAGCAGGAGAGAGGAACGACACAGACGCGAGTGCCAAAGCCCAGGGACACGGCATTGCCGGGCCATTCTGCTGCCTGGCCCTCGAGACCAACTCAAAATTGATAACACGGCCCACCTCGGGAAGTGTTTTTCCAAGGTGACAGGTCATTATTTTTATCCAAATATCAGAATGTCGGACGACTATGAGACCTGCCCACAATTATATTCCCAGAAAGATATGGATACATTTTCTTTTCCAAAATGAAAAAGATTTACTGGGCATATAAACTGAACATGTTCATGATAAAATTTTTGAGCGAGCGATGCCTAAAAGTTTAAGTACAAATCACCCAAAGTAACCCTGTGTAAATATTACTGTTGACATTTGTTGACTTTATGTCATACATCCCTTTATAAAAACACACAGAGGGGCTGGAGTGATAGCACAGTGGGTAGGGCATTTGCCTTGCATGCAGCCAACCCGGGTTCGATTCCCAGGATCCCATATGGTCCCCTGAGCACCACCAGGAGTGATTCCTGAGTGCAGAGCCAGATAACCCCTGTGATTGTCTGATATGACCCAAAAAGCAAAAAAAAAAAAAAAAAAAACCAGATTCATTTCATAGCAACAATTTGTTTGCATTGTCTCCGTCATCTCTCTGTTGGTTGTATTTTCAGTAACAGGAAAGCAAGCTCTGTTGATGTTTTCTAAGATATCACTATGCGTTTATTTACATCCGTTTGCATTGTGCTTCTTTATGCTGCCATTCTTCTGTAGCTGCTGGGGCTTTGTTTTCTGAAAAAGGAATCTCCCACTTCTCATCACCTAAATTATCTCTTAAGAGTTTAAATGTTTTTTATTTGTACTCTGAATTCATTGAAAAGTTTACTTTGGTATATGAACTGAGTGTTTATTTTCTTCTTGATACATTTCTACTTGTCTGTGAAGGAGATCATAGATAGAGGAGACAGAGAGAGATAAGAGAGGGGAGAGATATATAAAGTGAATTGAAATATCAACTCTACCACATATTAAGTTCCCATTTATCATGTATCTACTTGTAAGTTTTATTCTTTGTTTAGTACCTGGCATTATTTTTGTGTACATTCCCAGATGTTTATCTTCCAGATAGATTTTCAACTTAATTTAAAATATGGCTTTAATTAGAGTTTAATTATTTATAATGTAGATTTTAGAGAAATTGGTTAATGATTTTTAGTAATTAAATATTTCCATTCTTGGCCAAGGTATTTGTTTGTGTTTGCCCAAGACTATGTTTTGAGATCTTAAAAACAAAATTGTCTTTTTTTTTTAAGGTAGATTCCCTATCAAAGCACCCTCAAATGTCTTGGGTTATTATTGTGAGTTACACTGAATATTTCCTAATTTAGCTAGCAGTTGTTAACAATTACAAACTATGGATCTTGATATTAAAAAGCTAAAGTCAAGCTTTCTAGCTTCTTCTTTTAGAAAATCATATTTCTAGACAATGGAAATATTTTACTTTTTTTCTTTCTATTATTCAAAAAAAGTGAAATATTTGATAGCACAGCAGGTAGAGCATTTGCCTTGCACACAGCCAACCCGGGTTCAATTCCTTCGTCCCTCTCGGAGAGCCCAGCAAGCTACCAAGAATATCCCGCCTGCACAGCAGAGCCTGGCAAGCTCCCCGGTGTATTCGATATGCCAAAAACAGTAACAAGTCTCACAATGGAGACGTTACTGGTCCCCGCTCGAGCAAATTGATGAACAATAGGACAACAGTGCTACAGTGCGACAGTGCTATTATTCCAGAAGGATGAGCCTCTGGAAGGCCCCTGCTCCTCACTCTGGGTCTCTGTCTTCTTTGGACAAAAGCAGTTATACTCGTCCTCAACCTAAAGACTTTGTCTGCAGAGGTCACCGTAACATCCATGGGAGCAGAGGTCCACGTGGGCAAGGATGTGTGTCCCACATCTACCACGTGGATGTGATACAGGAATAAGACCACTTGGGCATGGAGTCCACATGGGTACGTAGGTTCATACCTTAATCGAGTGAAAGGCAAATAACTGCCTTTCCTCCAAACTCACGGGAATAACTCTCACTCCACACCCAGACTGCTCAGGTTCAACCAGCCTTTGAATTCATTCTTTCATCTGGGCGTTCATCTAGGAGAACTGAGTCACAGAGGAGGCAAGTGTCGAGTTCTTTCACTGCACATCATGTTTAGAAGGCCTACTTGGTGACCAATGAATGAGGGAGGAGGTCTCTTTCCCTCGCTCTCTCTCTTTCCCTCGCTCTCTCTCTTTCCCTCGCTCCTTCCCTCTCTCCTTCCTTTTCTCCTCCCCCCACCCCCAGCTCTGGTTTCACCGATGCCATGTGATATTTTGGATTTCACTCTGACCTGCTCTGGGACTGGGTAGCTCAGAAGAGGTCCTACTGGAAAAATAGGTTATCATCCAAATGTATCAAAATACTTTTGTTTCATTTTTTTCTATAAAATTTAGCGTAACCTGTAAAACAATTTGATATTCTCACTTAATTATTGACATTTTATTATATTACTCTATAATGTTAGCAATTTCCAGTTCTTTTCAAACTATCCTTTGAAAAGTTTCCATTTATCTGTATCTTGCTTAGTATTTTTATTGCACTCAAGCAATATAGTGTAATTTTTATTTGGTGATATTTTATACTACAGCAAAAAATAAAGCATAAAGTTTATTAAATATTATTATCATAAAATAAAATTCTTGTAGAACTACTAAAAGATTTTTAGTTTTAATATTATGTTGTTTGATATGTTTAAATTTATGAAATTTCCTTTTCAATTAATTTGTTTTCACCATTGTAAAACGTCTCTTGTTATGTTTCATTTCAAGCTTGTTTAATATTAATAGTAACTCCTCTTTCTTTCTGTTATTTGCCTAAAACTAATTCCTCATCCCTTTGTTTTCAGTTTTTGGGCTTTAATTTTTCCATCTTGCATATATTTTATGTCTTGTTTTCGCCTTTTCTTTTTCTCTTGTCACTGGTGTGATTAAGTAAACACTCATGTACTGATCTCCTGTTATTAATTTTTAAAGATCTGTCTTTTGCCACTTTCCTCCTCATTGCTTCTCATAAAACAAATAATGAAACACTCATTTGTTTTCTACTCTGTGAAAGTCAGTCATCAAACATTCCCTTCTACCAGTCACACCATTAACCCATCTGGTCCTGCCTCATCCATCATGTAAAGTCTGAAATAGTTTCACTTCTTTCTCTCCTGAATCAGAAATTTTAAGTGCTCTTTCTCCTCCCCCCATCCCAGCCCCAGCACCAACTCCTAGGTTTTAATGATATATCAAAATCTTAATGTTTTTGTTTCTCAACTACCACTAGACTCAACTTTTCCTCTATTTCTGAGCCCTTGTTTTGCATATCAAGACGTAATCACCTTTTGCAATCCATCAATCTAACTTATAGGCTACATAAATGCAACCAATTTTTTTGCTAACTTCTGCTATTTCTTCTTCAACTCGTCTCCACATTGGAGTCGCTGTGGTGATTCATAGAGCCTATTTTTGAGTACTGTCTACAGATGGGACTTAGGGATAAGCCAATCTCTGAATCCTGAATATTTGTAAATTCCTTTCACCCTGCCAGGTGATGATAGCTTTGCTGAGTATGGGGTTCTCAGCACAAGAGCTTTTTCTTGGAAATCTCTGCATAGTCTCTGAGCTTGCAGAATTGCAGATGAGCAGTTTCAAGGCTTTCTTTCTCCCTAACAATAAGTAACCTGTTCAAATCTTCAAATATGAAGGTTTTCTCTTTCTCCTTGGACAGTAGAGATTAGCCAAAATATGCTCAGGTGTGTGCTTCCTTCTTATCGGTCCTGACTAACCTCAGAAATGCATTTCATGGGCTGGAGAGATAGCACAGCAGGGAGGGCGCTTGCCCTGCATGCAGCTGACCGGATACACATTTCATTCTTCAGTCTCCAGTTCCATTCTGCTAGTCTACGTCAAATTATTGCAGTTCTTTCAGGAATTTCTCTCGCAATTTTTGGTTTTGCTTTGGGGTCACATCCACCTGTGCTCAGGGCTTACTTCTGGCTGTGCACCCAGGGATTACTCCTGGTGCAATTCAGGCACCATTTGAGTTGCTGGAACTGAACCCCAGTGGGTAAGGGGCAAGGTCAGCCCCTCACCTTCTGCACTATCTTTCCAGAACCAATTCTCTCACACTTGGTGGCATTTGTGCAACATTTCCAGGATCCGCTTTCTTCATTTGTTTCTTCTTATTTTGCACTTTGAGATACTTCTTTCTCTCAAATTTCCCAGTAGAATTTCCATCCTTAACAGTTTTAAAATTTTATCATGTTATTGTATATTAGTTCAGATGTACCACATGATGATTTAAGATTCATACACACTGAATTGATCACCACATTAAATTCAGCGACTGTTCAGTCTCCACCAAAGTTACAAATCATTGCACATCTCTTGCAGTTATGAAGACAATGCTCAGAAGACTGTCAGACTTCCAGAAAAAGCCAGCTTCTCTCTGCAGGGATGCACGGTTACTGGGAGGGGTCCCAGAGGCAGCCTGTGCAGGGACTTAAAGCACACCAATGCAGAACTCAGTCACCTTGGAGAGGGCAAGGAGAGGCTTTGAGTTGGCAGGCAGTGGAAAGGAGACAAATGGCGAATGTGCGTGTACAGAAATGTGTGCCTCTCCAACTCATTAGGCATTGGTCAAGCCCAGACCAGCTGGGGTCCACATTGTCTGCGGCCAGTACAGGAGAGGGTCAAAGGCATCGCTGTAACTTCTTGTAACAGGTGGAAATTGTGGATGCTCGTGGTCCATCAAAGTCACTGATCAGGACAATTACTGAAATTTGAAACTTCTTAGAGGAAAAATACATCTGAATGTTCACATGCGGATAGGTTTCATGTGTCAGGTAGCTCAAGCCCAGAAAAAGAGTGAGTTAGTTCTTGGGGTTGGAGTGATAACACAGCAGGTAGGGCATTTGCCTTGCACAAAGCCGACCGGAGTTCAAATCCCAGCATCCCAGTGGGTATTTGGCTCTATCATTCCTTCAGGACAACTTTGTACCTGAATCCCCCGACCTGGCCCCCGTTGTTTCTCATTCATCTCTTTTCTCCTCCCTCCACTCTGCTTCTTTTGTTCTCCTCCCTATACCCTGGGTCCAAGATTTATCAGAGCATCCCCCCTTTAAAACATTTCATTCCCTCATCCAATTATTCTAAATAGCACATATAAGCGATACCATCCTGTATTTGTCTTTCTTCCTCAGGCTTACTTCAGTTAACATTATGTCTTCCAGTTCCATCCATGATGCAGTGAACTGCATGGTTTCATCATTCCTTACAGCTATGTAGTATTTCATTGTGTGTGTGTGTGTGGTATATATATATCAGATACATCTTCATGATCCAGTTATCTGTTGTTGGATTTCTAGCAAAGATTCCAAATAGCTAAGACTCCAAATCTTAGCTATTGCACTGAGTGCTGCAATAAATAATGTGTGCATGTGACCTTTTGAATGAATGTTTTTCTGTCCTGGGGGTATGAAATTGCTGAGTCATATGGAAGCTCTATTCTGAGATTACTGAGTACCCTCCAAACTGTTTTTCAAGGGACTGTACCAGACAGCATTCCCACCGGTAGTGGAGGAGGGTTCCTTTTTCACCACATTCCGGCCAACAGAGATTGTTGCCAGTAGTTTGGGTTTTTTTTTTTAATTTTTATTTTATTAAATCACCATGTGGAAGATTACAATGCTTTCAGGATTAGCTTTTACAATGTTTTACAATGTCTCAGTTTTACAATGCTGAAACAACCATCCCTTCACCAGTGCCCATATACCACCACCAAAAAAAAAAAAAAAAACCACACAGTACACCTCCCATCCCGCACCCCACCCCCCGCCTTGTAACTGATAAGTTTCATTTTACTTTCTGTTTACTTTGGTTACATTCAATATTTCAACACAAACCTCACTATTGTTGTTAGGAGTACCCCACTAAAGTCAGACCTACTGTGAAGACAAATGAGGTCGCGCAGCCGCAGTAGCGGCCGCACAGTTTTGAATTTCTGTACTTTAACAACTAAGTCCAGGGAGATTTCTTCCAGATATTGGATCATTGCAGGATTCAAAACCCAATCTGTGGTCGTCATAGTATGGGGGACACCGCGCCCTTCATCCCCAGAGAGAAAGAAGCGAGAGAGAGAAATACCTTTCCCCTCCCGGGCGGGCACGGGGCCAAGGCTTAGTTCTCAGGCTGGAGACATTCTGCGAGGAGTTGCTCACACCGAAAGAGGTTTTGCTGGGTCTGGATTCACACTCGTGCATCTGCGGAGAGGCCGCACACGCATGCAGCCCCCGGGATCACATCTCGGCGGTCGTTGCCAGTAGTTTTAATATGTGCCATTCTCACTGGTGTAAGATAATATTTCACTGTCATCTTGATTTGGAATTCCCTAATAATAAGTGATGATGAGCATTTTTTCATGTGCCTCTTGGTTATTCATTGTTCATCCACAGAGAAGCAACTGTTCATTTCCTCTCCCCATTTTTATGCGGATTTTAAATTTTTTTATTGTTGTTGATCTTTGTACTTTATAGATTCCAGCCCTTTTCCTGATGTTTTGAGTGTATATATTTCCTCCCACTTTTAGCTGTCATTTAGTTTCATTTCTTTTCTATTCTATTTGTATAAAGTTGTTCACCATAATTTATTGCATTCAATATTCCAACACCAATCCCACAACCATTACACCTTCCCACCACCTTTATTTGGAATTGTCCCACCACCAGCCAAGCCTGCTCCAAAGGCAGATCCTAAATAATTTATTTTGTATTGTTTGTTATGAATAGTCAAAACTCTTTCTAGGAGTTTTTGCACATGGGAAACTCTAGCCATTGTCTTAGAAATTCACAAACTCTCCAAAGCAAAGACTTAAATTCCCATTCCAAAGGGACCACTAAGTAAATGATGGTTGGAGGCTTGCTCAGGATGAGAAATGCATGCTGAAAGCAGACTATGGACCAAACATCATGGCCCCTTAGTAGCTGTATTTCAAATCATAACTCCCAAAAGGAGAGAGAGAGAGAGTAAGAGGGAATGTGTCTGTCACAGAGGCCGGGGGAAGGAAGGGGTGGGGGTGGCGGGAGGGATACTGGGAACATTGGTGATGAAGAATGGGCACTGGTGGAGGAATGGGTACTCAATCACAGTATGACTGAAACTTAATCACGAAAGTTTGAAAGTCTGTAACTGTATCTCACCATGATTCATTTTTAAAAAATAAATTTAAAATAGAACAAGAATTCCCATTCCAGCAAGTTCTGGAGGTGAGTCTCTAGAGCCCAAAATGGGATCAAAACATGCTCCTGGGACAGGAACCCCCTCACGGGTTTGGAGTCGGTGCTTGAGCACTGCAGCTCTCTGTGAACAGAAAGGAGGACAGGGTGAAGAGTTAGGGAGGGAGGTGATGAGCGACCTGTTCAGACGCTTTTATCCCAAAATTCTGACTCAATAAACACTGATGGAATCAGTGATAATTTAATCTACTTTAGAGTCCTCATACTTTTCCAGGTTTGAGTTGATACTTTTCCTAATATCTTTGGAATAAAGCCTCGTGTGTGCTGATTGCAAAAGGTCTTTAATGACTGAGCTGAAAGTCACAGAGGGCCTGCAGAGTGGGGGTGCTATCAAAATCCCCCAGTTAGTTCCTCAGATGTAATCCACTGGTCAGTCCCACAAACCAAGCACAGAGCAGAAACAGCTAAAGAACAAGATCTCAGGACACTGAATGAATGGAATGACAGGATGCCAGTTGGTCTATGACATCACTGTATCACTGTGTCACTGTCATTCTGTTGTTCGTCGATTTACTCAAGCGGGCACCAGCAAGGTCTCTATTACACTCAGCCCAGAGATTTTAGCAGCCTCTCCTTACTCGTCTTTGCCAACGATTGGGGGCTCTTTCAGGGTCAGGGGAATGAGACCTATCGTTACTGTTTTTGGCATATAAAATATGCCATGGGAGTTTGCCAGGCTCTGCCGTGCGGGACGGATACTCTCAGTACTTGCCGGGCTCTCAGAGAGGTATGTATATATCTTTTACTGTATTTGAGACATGAATACGCCATGGGGAGCTTGCAAGGCTCTCCCGTGGGGACAATAGATTCTTGGTAGCTTGTCAGGATCTCCAAGAGGGAGAACAAAGCTATTTGATGTCACACAGCCACTTTGCAGCTGCGCACTTCTGGGAGCTCGGTCTTATAGTCTCTGGATGTTGGCCGTTGGTGGGATTACACGGTGCCAGGGGGAGTTTGTGGGTATGGCTGCCAAGCTACCAAAATGGGGGGTCTGGGTGGAGAGGGCCCAGTCCTAATCCAAGTGGGCTTGGAGATCTTAACCCCAGGTCCCACACAACTGGGTTCCTCTGCCAGTCCCTCATGCGTGAGGCTCGTCCGAACGTGTGAGTGGCCTTGAGCATGGCTGTGGCTGGGTTCCAGAGGTCTTCAACTGTCAAGGCTCTGCTTGGGGGTGGGAAGGGAAAGGCAACCCGTCTATCACATACACAGGCAATTTGATTGGTCGTTGGACAGAAGGGATCTGATTAATACGGAACCAATCAGATAACAGAGGTAGCTAAGGGGTGGGAATACAAAGGCTGTGTAAATCCAGCTTACTGCCCTGGAGAGATGAAGGCGAGGAGCAGGAGAGAGAAGCGGCAGCAGGAGAGGGAGATACGGCACTCGGGGCTGCTGCCTCGACGCATCGGGGGCTGTCCCGGAGTCCCAGTTGACAAGCTGGGTGGCTGACTTTCGGGTCCAAGAGTTGGTCTGCGTCCCCAGGTTACTGCCCACTTCCTCCAGGACTCTGTTCTGTCTAGGCCTTGCCGTCCTCTTCGTGATGAGACTCCTGCTCTCTGCTTTTCTTCAAACACTGAAAATGACTGTGCAAACGAGAAACGTGCAGCAACTTTTAAAATTACAGCAGGTAGAGGACGTGGAAGGAGTCACGATTGTGAAATAACAGGAAGAGGAAAGCCAGCCAGGAAGGGAAAAAACATTATCAAAAGTCTTTTTCCTCCTTTCCACTGAGATCTGTGGGCAAAGGGGAGTCGAATTGTCTCACGATCGAGGGCCTTCTTCATCCCACATAGCTGAGCCCCAGGCTGCCACCCTGAGGAGAGACGGAGCCTTCGGAACCCCAGGTGGCCGGCGGGAGGGGAGGGGACCCTCTTATTGTGGCCCACCAGGAGCCAGAGCCTGCAAGGTGAGCTTCTCTAGCTCTGGAGCTGGGGGCAGGCGGCATGAAGGCGGCTGCTACCCAGGAAGCTGAACTCCCTAATCTCTTTGTTCCCCTCCATGTGTGAGAAATTTCCGGTTCCCTAACTCAGCAAGCTGCCAGTGCTGAGCTTCTGTTTGATAAGCTCACCCCCAGCTTCCTCCCTCCTGGCAGGCACCCCTGGATAACACCCATGCGCTTCACAGTCCCTTTCCCTAGGAAGTCTGCCCTGAGAGATGAGCTCCTGAGCCTGCTGCATTCCTTACAGACACACCTGGAAGCTATTTCCGTTAGGTTCCAGACTACCCCACTAGACAAATGTCACATAAACTGAGCCATATGGATTTTTTTTAATTCCCCAATGCACTTAAGAGCTCTTTTTGAAGTATCTTATAGTCTATTACATGTTCAAAAACATTAGGTCTGGCCACTCGATACCTCTATTGCAAACTACAACACCCAAAAGGAGAGAGAACAAAGGGGAATGCCCTGCCGCAGAGGCAGGGTGGGGTGTGGGGGATGGGGTGGGGGTGGTGAGAGGGACACTGGGATCATTGGCGGAGGAGAATGGGCACTGGTGGAGGGATGGGTAAACGATCACTGTATGACTGAAATGCAAACACGAAAGTTCATAAGTTTGTAACTGTACCTCACAGTGATTCACCAATAAAAAAAAATTTTTTTTAATGCATTGGTCTAACAAATGTGTGCAAGCCTTAATCAAATGTGACTCAGACTCACACAAAGGGAGCACCGGCTGTCGGAGAAACGGCAGGAGACACTGGCTCGTCTGGCTTGATGCTGCCTCAATCTTCCCGTTTGGCAAAACGCAGCTAGCCAAGGGCAGTAGGTGAAGAGCAGTGAGGCCTGGACGTGTCTCCAGAGAGTCTCCCAACTAGCCTTAAACTGGAAGTGATATTTGGACTTTGCTCCCTCTTTTCCAGCACCTGCCATGGTACTTGGCCAAGGAGCTTCATCTGACTGGACCTTTTGCCCGCCAAGGTAGCCCTCCCTATGAGTACAATCATCGTTTGTTTTTTCCAACTCCTTTTAGTATACAGGCAGGAAGCACTAACGAATTTGTCCATAGAGTAAAGCCCGAGTCGGACCTGAAGTGTGTTTCTAGTGCGTGGAGCGTTCTTGGGGCTCCAGGAGTTGAGGCTACCGGAGGAGAAGGCGTCTCCCATGACAGAACAGCGTATTGTTATGGAAATCTCTCTCCCAAGTCTATTTCTTCACAGCATCCTGATGCCACCTCTAATCACTCTCACGGAGGTTGGAAATATTATGCACCTTCAGCAAAGCACAGCAGCTCTGAAAAGTCTCTAACTACAACTGCTTTCTCAAGAAGCATTGACTTTGGAAGGGAAATGCTTTGTTTGCCTACCCCATTTTTTTAATGCAAAGCAGTTTCTTTCATTTCAGTTTTATGGCAACACAAATCCTTATCCATGATGGCAGTGTTTGTGCCCTGAGGCACACTATTAAATTTAATGGCTCTGCATATTATTTCATTCATCCAAGGATTTATTTCCATCTTCAACCCACTTCTTCGTGCAGTAACATTTCCGAGACTTTGCGATGCACAAATCACAAGCCCATGGGCCAGGTGTTGCTTGCCTCTGCAGCCCCAGTACCAGGCGAAGAACCTAATGAACTCTTAGAGATTAGGGGGTACACGGGTGGAAATACAGGAAATACACAGCATTGCCTGTAAGACACGCTAACCTTGACTTGGGGACTTTTTCTGATCCCAAGTGAAGATGATCGGAACCCAGAATTAAGCAGAGAAGCGTGTTTTCCCTCCAATGGTACAAGTGCAGAACATGCAGTCAGCATGGCTTTAATTTGGAATTATCCTCACCGTGAACACGAGCACAGAGTGGGGCAAACTCCAGAGAGTAGTAAGATAAGCTGGTGTTCGTGGGATTTCAGGAGTGGCGTTTATCCAATCCAAAATCAAAGATCCTTTTTTCTCCAATTCCCTAAGAAAGAGACTCCACATCAGAAGCATCTGCTGCCTGTGAATGGGGCTTTGTTACCTGGGAAATCCATAAACAGCCCAGGAGACGGGCACACCGGCCGTGAAGGAGGAACCCAGTCTTGCCTGAGGGCCTTCGACTTCGGAGCTTTACAGACGATGATGGCATCTAACCAGGTGAGGATCCGACGCCCTACACACCCCTGCTTGACCTTCCTTTGGATACAGCTCAGAGAAAAGGAGGAGGAGTGGGTGGAAAGGGGCAGAGAAGAAAGGAGCAAAGGATTGTTGTCTTTAAGTGAATGAAAAGCTTCTAAGCTAGAACTGTATAAGACGTTCAGAATAACTCTTTCCTTTTCAACTTTAGTACGTTTTTAGTTCCCAAGGAAAACATACGTTTAATTGGGCTCAGAAAGGTCAGTGGGAAACTGTTCCTAAATTTATCCTCCCACAAACAGATATGTATGGGACAAATAGATGTGTAAGTAGGAGCATCTGTATGTATATGCACATCAAAGCTGGTCGATTGTGATGAACATGTCACCAACGCCCAGCACTTTCCCCGCTCTACTCTCTCTCCAGCCCCAAGTATTTGCTACTTTTTGTAGCGGCCAGCGCTGGCAGTGCCGGAGAATGTGTGGTGCTGGGGTGGGCCCTGCAGGTACACAACACGTGCTCAGCCCCTGAAATGCATCACTCTCCTCTGTTGGCTTCTCACTTGGGTTCTGCCCCAAATACAACGGGAGGCTGGCAGGACCGAAGGAGAAACATCACCCCGCAGTAAGGGCTGGAGCTCCCCTCCCCCAGGTGGGGGTGGAGAGGATGGCGGCCCTGATCCTGATGCAGATGGTCACTCATGCCAGAGGCCAACCCCACCAAACACAACCCGAGCAGGGCACTGGGACCTCCCACCATCTGCAGGGACATGTTCTTCTCACATGCACATGTGGATAGACCGCGTGCTGGACCATGAAACAAATCCTCCTACCCATACTCCCGAACTCCACAAATTCAAAGGCATAAAATTAGACAAACTGCTTCTGGTGATTGTGGTGATTCTGTGACTACGCTGCAAACTCCTGGTTCTTATTTTTCAATGAATGATGCATATGTAATTATATCCTCATAAAGTTGCTGAGAGAGAGATAATACAAGGTTAAGGTGCTTGCCTTGCAAACTAAA
The DNA here is from genome assembly GCF_027595985.1 of Sorex araneus. NCBI lineage: Eukaryota > Metazoa > Chordata > Mammalia > Eulipotyphla > Soricidae > Sorex > Sorex araneus. The sequence goes on from NC_073303.1 coordinate 378,563,634, forward strand.
CTAGACTCGGTAGACCGAGTTTAGTTCCCAGTATCCCATATGGTCCCCAAAGCATCACCAGGAGTGACCACTGAGCACAGAGTCGGGAATATTCCCTGACCCTCAACAACGAATTAAAAATATTTTAAATTTAAAATAAATTTGATAATTAAGAGTAAAAAGAACTGGAGTATCACACACACCATGTCTATAGAACTTTAAATAAACATGTGGGAAATGTAGGAGGGAATGCTTATAAAATTTTAACTGATGGAAAAATAACTTTTGGGGGGGTCACACCTGGCGATGCACAGGGGTCACTCCTGGCTCATGCACTCAGGAATTACTCCTGGCGGTGCTCAGGGGACCATATGGGATGCTGGGATTCGAACCCGGGTCGGCCGCGTGCAAGGCAAACGCCCTACCCACTGTGCTATCACTCCAGCCCCGAAAAATAACTTTTGTTTAAAATCATTGAGTTACCCAAAAATCTCCTTCATACATCAGAATAATCCTATTCTGATATTTCATAACATTTTTCTGACCAATGTGTGTGCTCTAAATGTTCCAAGGCATTTTGTTGAGATTAAGGAAATCTTAAATAAGATTCAATCTCATCTGAGTTTATTTCATTTTTCCCTTTCAGTGACCTTGCCCGGTACCAGGGTAACAAAGTCTCCAGACAATCTGTGATTCAGATGGGGCACCCTAAGCAGTACAGGCACCGCTTTCCACCCAGACAAGACCCCGAGCAGCCCCACACGAGCGGCTCCTCCGTTCCTGAACGCCCATGATCCCGGAGGCCCACTAACTGCTTTCGGCACCCAGCGGCTTCTTGCAGAAATGCCTCTAGACTGTGAACTAAGCCACGGCCCCATGCTGCCCCGGGAGGGGAAAGGTTTTTCCCTCTCTGCCTTTCCTTTCAGCGGCAGCGTGGCGACCGCCTTCTCTTAGAGGCCACTAAACAGGGGTACGAGCTTGCAGTGACGTGACTTCTGGCAGAAATTTCTCTGGACTTAATTGCTAAAATACCAGAAATCCAGCAGCCACACAACCTCATATGCTCTTCATTCTCAGCAATGGAAATTATCAAATGATGCCTTTTTGGCGGGTCTGATTGTCGGGGGGGGGGAATTCCAAATAATAATAGTGAGTTTTCTGTTGAAATATTGAATGTAATCAAAGTAAAGAGAGAGTAAAGTGAAAATCATCAGCCACACAGGCGGTGAGAGAAGGGGGGTGGGATGGGAGGTACACTGGGGTTCTTGGTGGTGGAACATGTGCACTGGTGAAGGGATGGGTGTTTGATCATTGTATGACTGAGACTTAAACCTGAAAGCTTTGTAACTTTTCTCATGGGGATTCGATAAAAATTTAAAAAATAAAAATAAAAACAGATGAGCACCCTAATAATGTGGGTAAAAGATGAAATTATTATTAAGTTGCAAAGTCAAGACTTTCTCTACATCTGGGCAACTGTTCATCTGTGAGCTTGCTACTGCTTAATTACAGTGACAAAATATTACAAATTAGAACATTGTTTTTTTATTTTCTTTGTTGGCATTTTAAATATCAGAACATTTAGACAAAAATCCATGCACAAATAAAATCTATACAGCAACGCTTAATTTTTCTAAAATAGGGCTCGGTACATACCAGCTAATTCCATTTAAAATTCTTTCAAATATGGCCATCCCTCTCGGAGAGCCCGGCAAGCTACCAAGAGTATCCCGCACGCCCAGCAGAGCCTGGAAGGCTCCCCATGGCGTATTTGATATGCCAAAAACAGTAACAACAAGTCTCACAATGGAGGAGTTACTGTTGCAAATCAATGAGCAAATCAATGAGCAACAGGAAGACAGTGCTACAGTGCTACTGTTTGCAGCAGGCAGAACACATGATACAGTCACGTGGCCTCTGTTCCTTTGAACATACTGCTGGGAAAACACTGGGATCAGGTTTTGCCACGTTCCCTCACTGAAACCCCCAGGCCAGCTTACGGAGTGTGGATAACTCACACCCTTACTTGCCTGTGGAGGGCAGGAAAACCCGAGAAGCACAGCGTTGGCCAAGAGGAAACTCGTTTTCTGCAGGACGAAAACTCAACGCACTTACCGGGTGCAGTGTCACTGCAACACAGGCGGAGGGTTGGAGTGAGAGTAAATTTCCATTTCCCAGAACCTCTAGGACCCTCTGTTCTCCCAGCTCCCCTTCACCCACCCTGGACATCTTCCAAAGACCCATTCATTACCCCACAACACAGAAGTCATGACTTTACCTGTTCCATGAGTTTACATGTCTCTGCCCCACCTTACCAGTTGTTAAATAGGATCTATAAACCACTCAAAACAACTCAACAACATCAACAACAAAATATCCGGTGGCTCCACCCACAACTGGGACAAGGAGATGAACATTTTCCCAATGAACATCTACAGGTGGCCAAGGGGTGTATGAAAAAGTGCTCATGACAGTCAGTGGCAACTCATGATTAGGGAAATGCAAATCAAAGCAGCAGTGAAACACCATCTCACACCAGTGAGAAATAACAAAAAGTCTAGAAACACCGGTTGTCGGTAGAGTTGTGGCAAGATAGAAACCCTCATACACTGTTGGTAGGAAAGTCATCTGATTTAGCCTCTACGGAAAGCAGCATGGAGACCTACCCAAAAGTAGGACTAGAACTATCATATGGTCTCCCGAGCCAGGCCAGGAATGACCCCTGAGTGCAGAACCAGGAGTAAGCCCTGAGCACTGTTGCGTGGGGCCCACACAAGAAGTTTAAAATATCCCTAATAGTCAAGGCAATCTTGAGAACAAAATAACAAGTTTGGAAATATCACAACTTAAGTCCAAATAATACTAAAAAGTTGTAAGTGCCCAAACAGTATGGTGTTGGCATAAAAATAAACATGTCGAACAATGGAGCAGATGGAGAGCCTAGAAATAAATCCACACAAAGAGAGCCAACAAATATGTGATAGGGGAGCCTACAGTACCCAGAGTCAATGTAAAATAGATTAAAGACTAAATACTCAGGCTTGACTATAACTAGAAGAAAACACAGGGAAAAGCCTCCATTTCATTGGTCTTGAAAATATTTTGGTTATGACACCAAAATCTCAGGCAACGAAAGCAGAAATAAAAGATAGGACTACATGGAACCAAGAAACTTCTTCAAAGCAAAGAAAACACCAAGCTGGAAAGATTGTCTATAGATTGGGAGAAAATATTTGTAAGTCATTTTCTGATAAGAGCTTAGTATCCAGAACATGTAAGGAACTATACCATGACCAAAAATCTTTTTAAAAGATTGAAAGATCAGTAAAGAACCTTAGTAGATATGTTTCCAAATAAAATATGCAAATAATTAATAGATATATAAAGCTGTTATATATCACTAATCAGGTAATTTTAAATCAAAATTGCAAGGAGATATCAAATACTGCTTTTATATTGACTATTATCAAAATTTTTAAATTTTATTTTTATGAAGTTGTTCACAATAATTTATTACATTCAATATTTCAACACCAATCCCACCACTAAACCTTCCCATGACCATTATTTCTAAATTTCCCACAACCATCCAAGCCTGCCCCAAAGGCAGATACTAAATAACTTATTTTGTATTGCTTGTTATGAATAATCTGCTTTATATAATCCAAAAGAGTTCCTTTAGAGGAAAGTGTGTGAAGATTGTTGTATCTCACCTTGGAGACATTAAGCTCCATAAAAGATTACTAACATGTTATTGCAGGTTGACTCTTGATCAATATGTATGTATTGATCAAGCTCGGTTGCCTTCTACTTTATACCCCACTAAATGTGGTGTGCATCAGTGGTGTAGAGTATGAGATGTCGCTCCAGGAATTCCAAATTTTTAAATAGGGTGCTGGGGCTGTAGTTAAATTTTTAACTGAATGGTGATTTGGGGGTGCAGAGGCATCTCTGCAGTGTGTTGCTCTCGTCTGAGATTTATTTGTGAGTCTCTTGATCATGCCCACTAACGAACTTACATGGCGCCCAGAGCCAGTTTGTGGGTGTGACTGCCAGGCACCCGGAAGCACAAGGAGGAAGGGTGCCCATTCGAGACTGTGCGAGCGTGGAGGTCTCAGTCACAAAACCCTCATGCCGGGTTTTTCAGAGGATTCACTCTCATGTGTGAGGGCTCACCCCAGCCTGTGAAGATCAGTCAGAGCATAGCGGTACTTGAGTTCTGAGGTTTGCAGCTGCCAGGGTTCTGTTGGGGCAGGTGGAGGGATTCGCCCGCCCCCTTCCAAGGTGCCCCTGATGAAGTCAGCCTGGCGCGGGGTGAGAACGCTCCTCTGCAGTGTGTTGCTCTCTTCCGACATTTATTTATGAGTCTCTATTATCAAAAGCTTTTAAAGAAAGAGCAGCACAAGAGTTGGCAAAGATGCAGAGAAAAACAAAGCTGCTAGTGAGGGCTGGGGTGAGAGCACAGTGGGTGTGGCACTGGCCTTGCACGTGGCACGTGGATTCAATCCCTGGCATACAGGCCCCTGAACACCCTCCCTCTCCCCCACTCCCCCCCCACACACCCCACAGGACTAATCCCTCAGCACAGAGCCGGGAGTGAGCCCTGAGCATTGCCAGGTGTAATCCCCCGCTCCACGCCAGATAAGGAAAGAAATCTGCTGACGAAAATATGCTTATGTGTAACCATTAGGGACAATAGTAGGAAGATTCCACAACAAACTAGAAGTAGAAGTACCCATGATCCATGTCACATTCTTACTAAATAATCACATGACTTGCTACTGCCTAAGAATCCAGTGCAAATTTTTAGCTTGATCTATGGCTTTCTCCTTTGATCTTATTTTCCACATCATGAGCCTACCAAATCAGATTCAATTTTTGCACTCAAAACAAATTGCCTGCTTTGAAGCATACTCAATTGTTTCCATTTCTCTCCAACATGTTCTTCTCCCAAATTCAGAATATCAAGATTCCATCCTTTGAGCTCAAATGATTCATCCTACGTGAAATCTTCAATTGCACACAACAGAATTGTCTTAAAAACACTTCTGTGTTTTCTTGCATTTCGAGCAGATGTCAATGTATTGACCTCACTGATCTACCCATCTAGTTAATAAGCTATTGTTTGGGGAAGAGGAAAGGAATATTTATGATCCAGCAATCCCTCTTGAGTACATATCCGAAGGAAATCCAACGCGCACCTTTAAGAAAGAGCTGCGCCCTCACATTCAGCACAGCATCATCCTCAGTAGCCAAAACAGTGAAGGTCTAGACATATGACATATGACAGACATTATCTATAGAGGTATGACATATAGACATGATATGAAGGAATACACACACACACACACACACACACACACACACAGAGGGAAGTAACCATGGGAGGCCTCTGAGCTTCCCGTCTTTCTAGACCTTCATGCCCAGAGTTGTTTCCATGTCCCCACTGGAGCCCCCAGGAAGCCTGCCCCCAGGACACCCTCCCTACAGCCTCAGGCTCAGAGTCGAAATGCCAAGAGTGCTATCTCAGGCCCCACAGGTGCACTCGAGGTCCCCGTCCAGAGCGCCAGTGTCCAGTCACACTTCATCCAACTAGCAGGTAGGCAAAACTATGTGGGGTGCCCGAAGGGGGGACACATTCAGGTCTCATTACACTGACACTTTGCTCCATTTTCGACCTTTGTCTTTGATCTCCAAGAGGCGTGGATGAAATGCTCCCTGCCATCTGCCAGTGTTATTATTTTTAAAATTGGATCAGAAGTTTCAACTGAATTCACCTCTAGAATTAAAGGGCCTGTCGCCCCCTCAAAATCTTTAAAACTCTGCTAGAAAACTCTAAAAAGTCTAATATTATAAGTAAATAATAACCTTTATTCCAGAACATTGTTGGCTTTTGAGCACCTGAAGTTAATAGCAGCCCTGAGGAATTTATAAAAACCTCTGGTGGCACTTAGCTTACGCTTCACTTTCTTTGAATCTTCCAAGTTCTCATTAAATTATCTACTTGCCTTTTCTCCAGAGTTATTGTAATACATTTCTTGGAGAAAAGCCTAAGTCTTAAATTCAGATTTATTGAAGCTTATGCACAAATTTCTAACAAGCAACCCCCCCAACACACACACACACACACACACACACACACACACACATAATTAGGTTCAACTTCTTAGTTTTTGTTTTAATGAAAAAATGTTGGTTTAGATTCTACTACACTTGTAGAATTAGACCTGTTTAATAATTTTTAATGTCCATATAACTGGATACACATTTAAATGTGAACAATAAATACTATTTTTACCTGTTTTAGTCATCTTGGCTAAGATAAGATTATAAAGTCATTCTAAGAACTAAATGCTTTTCTCAGATAATCTCTTCAGGGTTACTAGATTATATAATCTTGCATTTTAATCTTTTTTTCTTCCTCAGCAACTGGATTAAACTATCTCTTTGGTGACAGAAATGATTCCATTGTTTTCTTCTCAAGTATCTGCCTCTACCAAATACTTCACACGGTGCCGGCATAGAGAAGGGCATCAACAAACGTGGGGGAAAATGAATAAACAACTTTCAAGGACTGGTCTTTTGGGGGACAAGAGTTCTGTCCAGCAAAACTATGTAAGAAAGAACTTCAAGTGAGTTTTCGGCTGTATAGATGAGAAATTACACTTTAACTAGGAAATGTTTAGTTATGACACATAGCTACTTACCTATGCTTGGTATGGAGTGATCAATAAGATAAAAACAATATCTGAGTCTGGAATATGTTATCTCATGCTTCAAATTTTTAAATTTCAAGCAAGCAGAAACCCATGAGCAGAGATTGACAATCACTGAGAATCCTGTCCCCGTGCAGGTTTAGGGTGAATTTTAAAGCGTCGGAAAGGATTTGCTAAGATTTCTGCTGCTGACTGGGCCTCCGGTGTCATTGTCTTTGCTGAGCTGAGTTGGCTTCTATGCGACTGTCCCACGTAATTTGGCAATTAGGACCTAAAAACCTTCACGGTGAAATATAACAATTTTCACATATTTTCTTTTCCTGGGGTATTTTTTGACAATTTCTTTAGCCCTTTTGTTGCAGCAAGCAGCAGAGAATAAACCCCTGTGTGCCCGCTAATGGGGCGTGCGTGGTGGGGCGTGGGGAGAGGGGGCGAGGGGTGGAGGGAAGATCCCTGGTGGTAGGATGGGTGAAAGCCCTCGACAACTGTACTAGGAATCTTTGCAAACGAGGCTATTTAAATAATGTAGCTAACTTACAAGTAATTAATTAACTAGTTAATTACATTTTTTAATGTTGAAAACGAATTGCACTGGCTGTAACAAAAATACAATCCCCAGAAAGTACTGGAACCATTCACTTTTGAAAGTGGAGTTTCCTTATGTGCATTAGCTTGTATCAAAAGTGTGTACCACCCCCCGAGTGTGAAGAGTGAGTCCCTCCACCCACCTCACAGAGCCGGGCAGACAAAAACCCCCCAGAACCCAGTCGCCACCGTGCTCGCAGCCGATGTCCAGGAGAATGAATCTGCCGGAAAACTCGGGCATGCGGGCTTGTGACCAAACTCTCCAGGCTCTCGGGGCCGGGAGCCGGCACTCCTGTCCACCAGTCTCTGGCACCACATACGCTCACTGGTAGCCGCGACCCAGACTCACAAGCAAATCTCGGAAGAGAACAACACGCTGCAGAGATGCCTCTGGACCCCAAGGTCACCACCCAGTTAAGAAATATTTTCACAATTTAAGAAGTTATTTATTCCTTACATCACAAAACACTCAGAATCCCCCCCAATATAGTTAGGTAATGGGGAGTATGAAAACACAGGCATACCTGATCTTATTGATAATGTAATTCCCACTTGAAAGCAACAGGTAAAAGAAAAAATGTTTTTAATAGAAACACACCGTTGGATAATCAAAGTCAAAAGCTGGAAGCTGGACTCAGCTTTGCGAGTGCAATCAAATAGTTTGAGGAGAAAAACAGAAAGGACCGGAGAGAGAGTACAGCAGGCAGGACACCGGCCTCGCGTGCACCTGACTCGGCCTTGATGCCTCGTCCCCTAGAAGGTCAGTCCCTTGAGCAGTGGCAGACGTGACTCCTGAGCACAGAGCCAAGAGTAAGTTCCAAGTACAGCTGCACGCAGCCCAAAAACTAAAGGCAGGAAAACGATGAACACTGACTGACCCTGTATTTACACCTTTGTGGCCAACGAGTCCTAGGAAACGCTGATGGCTCCAGAAGGAGACACAGGTGCTCCTGGGCCAGGCTACGGGGACTCCACATTCCTCCCTCCAGCCGGGTCCTGAGGAGGCCCAGAGCTCCGCCCCCGAGACCCTCAGAGGCGGGGTCAGCCCGCCAAGGAGACAGTGGACGTCAGCCCCTGCTCAGGGATGTCGAGAACACGGCGGGCCCGGCCTCAGGACCCCCCAGCGGGCCCTGGCAGCTCAGGAAGCCCGTTTCCCCCTTCACCCGCGGCCCCCAGGTTCTCTCTGCGCTAGAGGCAGAAGGGGCACGAGACCGTCACAACCTGCAAGAAAAGCCAGGGCCTGGATTGAATTAAGACTGTGCCAGCTGTGTAGGCCGTGAGGAGGGGTGGAGGGGCCGGGCCTCAAGGCTGGCGGGATGCCCAGATGGAGTCTCGGGGTAAAGCTGCTGTTGCCCCGAGGTGCCATGCCCGCTCTGGAAAGGCCTGACCGCCTTGGGGCCCGCGGCCGAAAGCTGCCCAGCTCTGGCCTGGGGAAGGGCTGTCCAGGGGGTCGAGAACCCGCCCCCACTCCAAGGTCACTGGCCCCACGGGTCCCTCAGCGGTGCCCGCACCTGACTGGGGAGAGACCCCCAAAGCGGACTCAGGCCTCAGAGGCCCCTGTTGAAGGGGTGCCAGGGGCCGGGGTTGGGGACAGCCCCCGGAGATGGCGGAGGAGCCGGGGCGGATCTCCCAGGCCCTGCACCACGTCCTCCCTCCCGCCAGCTGCCCCTGCAGTCCTCACGCCGCGAGCAGCCCACAGAACCCCCCGCGCAAGTCTCGGGGACACTGCGGAGAGGGTCTGTCGGCCCTTTCCACAGACTACACCCCATTCCTTTGTTCTCGGCAACCCCCACCCCCTCCCACACCAGCCCCTCTGGCAGGAACTGGAGCCGCTCTCTGAGTGGACAGTCGCTGTGTCCACGGGAGTGGGCCCAGCATTGCACGGCCTCTGGGTGACCTTGGCCACTGCCACCTGGCCAGACGCTCTTTGTTTGTTTGTTTGTTTGTTTGTATATTTATTGCTTTTTGGGTCACACCCAGCAATGCTTAGGGGTTACTCCTGGCTCTGCACTCAGGAATTACTCCTGATGGTGCTCGGGGGACCATATAGGATGCTGGGAATCAAACCCAGGTTGGCCAGCTGCGTGCAAGGCAAACGCCCTCCCCGCTGTGCTATTGCTCAGCCCCTGCCAGGTGCTGTTTAATTCATGACAGAGTGCGTCGGTCAGTCAGTCACCCTTTGTTCAGTGTTTCTTAGGGTCACACACGGTGGTGCTCAGGGCTCAGAGATCAGGAATCACTCCTGACGGGCTCAGGGGACATAGGTGGTGTCAGGGATCAAACCCAGGTTGACCACATGCAAGGCAATTCTCCATAACCCCAAATCAATCACATTTCTTTTTCTTTTTCTTTTTTTTTTTTTTTTTTTTTTTTTGCTTTTTGGGTCACACCCGGTGATGCACAGGGGTTACTCCTGGCTCGTGCACTCAGGAATTATTCCTGGCAGTGCTCAGGGGACCATATGGGATGCTGAGAATCGAATTCGGGTCAGCCGAGTGCAAGGCAAACGCCCTCCCCGCTGTGCTATCACTCCAGCCCCACGATCACATTTCTTAAGTAAAATAACTGCACTTCAGTGTCGTTGGTTCGCTTCTGAAAGGCACGCCAAAATGTCTGATGCATTTGGAAATGGTGCCCTAGGAAGGGGTCCCCGAAAGCCCAGCACACAGAGGGGTCACAGCGTGCGTTGTTCTTGGAAACCGAGGACTCCGCAGCAAGCGGAACCAGGGGCCAAGTCACCCTGCCACTCTCCCCCCGCACCCAGGGCCAGAGCACTGGAGGTGAGTCCCTTACAGCTGTGGGGAGCAGGGCAAACAGGAGGCCTTCTGCCCGGGGCTGCGGGAGAGGAAGGGCAGGGGAGAGCACCCTGCAGCGTGCCAGGCACGGGGCAAAGCAAACGCCTGGCCCGCACGGGGTCAGCGGGCACCTGAGAAGCCAGAGGGTGGGAGCCCAGAGCACCGTCTTCCCACGTGGGAACAGACATGGCCGGACGGAGTGGCCGTGCCGGGCTGCCTGGGGGGGAGACGGGGAAACACAGGCTGCCCCTCGCACCGGCCCGGCCCCCAGCCCAGGCGTGCCCTCGAGGACGGCTCGAAAGCACCGGCAGTGTCTGGAAGCCCAACCACCAGCCTTTGGGTCTGGGGCCCAGAGTTCCGTGGGGTCAGGGGTGGCCTCAGCCTCCCTGTGGCTTAGCCCGGCTGTCGGCCGGGTTTCAGTCCCCGTCAAGCCGCTGGGCCAGAAACTGAGGGCTTGGCTCTGCGACGTCCTTCCCGGCAGGGCAGTGCCAGGGCTGGCTTGTCCCGCGGAGGTGCAGTTAGCCGCACACACTGGGCCCCGCCCCCGCCCGGGATGCACCATTCCTTCCCGCACGGTATTTCTGGCGGACAGTCAGGACCCTCCTGTAAGTAACTGGAGGTAGAGGAGGCGAGAAGGCGGGCTGGGGTCTGCAGCCAGAGAACCAGGACCCCACGGAGGAGCTTGTATTGATCAGATAGACTTTTGGCGCAGTACCTCGCAGAGTTCCTTTCTTCTTTTCTCCCTCGGGGACGGTGACGCGCACGGTCTGGGCTCTGGGACTCAGCAGGAGGACGCCAGCCAGCAACTCAGCAAGCTGCGGGGAGTTTTCCTAGTGAGAAGTTATTCCTTGCTTTTTTTGATGCCAATTTTAAGGTACTTAAGGCTGAAAACTAGGGTTATCTCAGCCTCCGTCTGCTAAGGCTTCACGGATGTCGCGGCTCTTCAGGAGAGCACCCGAGGCCTGGGGAGGCTGCCTGAGCTCGCCGGGCCTCCTGCTGCCTTGCTCACAGGACTCTCCTCTTGATTTCTTGACGGACGTTTTGCCAGGTCATCACAGACCCGAGCCGTGGCCTGGCTTCATGACACAGGCTCCCGGCTGGAGGGCAAAAGGAGACCCAAAGTGGCCTTTGAAAAACCGCCATTGCATATTCTTTGTCATTTGGTATATTTCATTTTTCGCTAATTATATTCACTTAATGACTTGGAGAAAAATAATTCTTTTAACAAATAGGCCCTTTTTCTCTAACTCTATCTGTGTGTAATGAGAAAAGGGTAAAATAAAATTTCTCTTCCAATTTGTTCTATTTTTATCAAATGCTAATTGACAAAGACATGATTTGCATATTTTAGAAGACTGTTAAGTGAATTAGCTAATGATTAAGTACTTTTGAGTTTAAAAGCTAAATAATATTAGTAGGAAGGGGAAAGCATTTCAACAATTCTGCATTTCATATTGTCAAGCAAGTAGAAAGACGGCAGCTGAAATATCACAGAGATCATGTTAGAATTGGGCATAATATTGGGGCAGGGCAATAGCCCAGCGTGAAGGGCACATGCCTTGCATGCAGGTGACCCGCGTGCAGTGCCCGGCACCCCATATCTTCCCCCAAGCCCTCCAGGAGTGATCACTGAGCACAGAGCCAGGAATAAGCCCTGAGCAACTGCTGGGTGAGCCCCCCCCCCATAAAAAGAAATAAGAAAAGAGGTGAGAATAATGATAGTGTCAGGAAGTGTTGCTAATAGTCTCACGTTGTTTAAGGGCCTAGATCAATGAAGTCTTTATGGTCAATAATCAATAAGTGAGCTCCTTGACCATCAAGAAAAATTTCATTCCATTTATCTACCCCTGTGTACAAACAGTGACTAGATGTTCCAGCCACATTACACTGGATCAATAAATTCTTCTTGCGTGAAGAAAGGGAACAGTTAGTGGGTCAGGGATGGTGCTGGAAACCCCAGCAAGGGTGCTTGGAAAACGGAGTGTCACCCGGTCCCCGATATGCCCCACGTCCCCCCTCGGGCACTCTTGTCTTCTCAAGCACAGGCCTGGGCTGCTTCTTTCTTTGTGTTCCCTAAAGACAAACTGCACAGCAGAGGGGCTGGAGCGATAGCACAGCGGGTAGGGCGTTTGCCTTGCATGCGGCCGACCCAGGTTCGATTCCCAGCATCCCATATGGTCCCCTGAGCACTGCCAGGGGTAATTCCTGAGTGCAGAGCCAGGAGTAACCCCTGTGCATTGCCAGGTGTGACCCAAAAAGCAAAAAAAAAAAAAAAAAAACTGCACAGCAGAGCCTGGCAAGCTACCCGTGGGGTATTCAATATGCCAAAAACAGTTGCAACAAGTCTCACAATGAAGACGTTACTGGTGCCCGCTCGAGCAAATCGATGAGCAATGGGATGACAGTGACAGTGACAGTGAAAGACTAACTGAAACAGGTAGGGCCTGCGGGATGGGAGGGGCACAGAGTCAGGCTCCCGGGCTCCCCCGAGGAGGACTCCTGAGCATCTGTTTGTCTGCAGGTGCCCCCTGCACTGTGCTCGCCTCTTCCTCTTAGGTCAGCAGTTTAGTGACCCTCAAAGGGGAGGAAGGAGAGGAAGGAGTGATGAGGCCACGTCCTGCCTGGCTGAGACCGAAGCAGGCAGAGGGGAGGAGAGAGGAGCCCCCGGGAGCAGCCCACTGGGGTTTCCAAGTGGGACGTGACTTCCCACCAGAAAGGAGGCTGCGGCCCAAAGCCTCAAGGGGACCGAAGACCCCTGCTGGAAACATCGGCTCTCCAGGAGGGTCCAAGAAGAGGGCCCCTCTTTCCACTTCCCCTGCGTGGACAAGGGATGCTGAGCTTGGAGAAGTGGGGAGCAAGTTCCGTCTCGTGCCATTTCACAGCACTGGAATGGGCGCAGCGCCAGCTGAGAGGTGGATGGCGCAGCCGGAGGGAGAGGCCCGGCTCCCCGCGTCTCGCTAGGCAACCAGGCCCCAAAGAGAAACTAGATGAAAAGTTTCAATTCCTCCAACTCAAGAGCTCCCCTATAAAAAAAAAAAAAATGACCTTTTTGTGAGTGGAACAACTTTCTCCTAGCATCCTTGGGCTAATCACGAAAAGAGTAAGTGGGTTTGAAACATGTGCTTGCATTTACGGACACACATGCACATGTGTGTACACGGGAACACACAACACACACACACGCATGCGCACGTGCACTTTTCAGGCACTACAGGCTGGTAGAATACAAAGGAAATCATCTCCTACCCCTCTAGTTTCCTCAGAAACAACAAATTTTCAAAGAAGCGTCGGACTGTTCAAGAGCAGAGTAAGGAGAGATTCGCTGAGACGCGCCCACCTCCGAGAGAGACTAAGAAGCCGAGTAACTTACAGTCTCATGACACAGTTTTTAGGCAGTGGAATCCCCTCGCTGTGGGGCCGGAGGGACAGCACAGCAGGTAGAGCACTTGTTTTGCACAGTCAGCCGGGGTTTGATCCCCAGCACCCAACATGGTCCCCCGAGCTCCGCCAGGAGTGACTCTTGAGCACAGAGCCAGAAGTGAACCCAGAGAACCTCCCGGTGTGACAGAGCAAGCAAACAACCCTACACAGGAGCAGACTGTGGAGAGAAAGAGAAGGCTGGTGAGAAGGGAGACGCAGTAAGACACAGGCTTGAGTTCCACCTTCTCCTCCACACAAGACGACAGGATTCCGCCTGCCCTGTCACTGTGGAGAGTTAGCCCTGTGGAGAGACTCATGGAAAGAGATCTCAAAGGTGACCTTGGTTCTGCCTTCACCTCCCTCCCATGGAGTTAATCTTTCAACTGAAGGAATATTTCAGTGTTGCAATTTTTCTTCCCTTAAAAAACCAAAAGAGAAAGAGGCTATCTGCATGTGAATTTGTTTTTTAAAATATTTTATTAATGCCAGGTGACTTGCTAGATGCAGATACCTGAAAGGGAAACTCTCCTATGAGAGCAAATACTTATTCCAAACATCTATGACTCACATGTATAATTTATTGCACTAGAGTAAACAAAAAATATCTAAGCCTTTTGAATTTTAATACACTTTAATGGCCTCTTTATATTCTTCTTTATACTTACATAATGTAATAAACTACCCACCTGATTGAAATTCTTTCATTGCCTAGTTAGAGATGGAATTTGCAAGCAGACCAACTGGATGGAATAATAGCAGCTGTTGTAAATTCAAATGCATCTTAATAAGAAAAGACAAACTTCTCACTGGAGGGCTAGGGCTCGTCCACCCAGAGTGCCTCAGGGCTGGCGTTTCAGTACCTGCCCACCCTGTTCAGAAACAAAACCAGTGTCCGTGACTCCATCTGTGCAGAGGAGACATTTGCCATGTGTCTTGGTTGGGAATCCTGTCATTCGTAAACTCGGGTCAGTCCAAATACCAAGCCCCCAGACAGTTGGCGTGGAGCCAGTCCCGAATCAGGCAGGCCTGAGTCCGGACTCTCGTCACGGGAGCCTCTTCCTCCCCTCCGTGACGTGGGGGACGGCTGAGAGCAAGCCGGGCAGCAGGGGGCAGAGGAGCTTCTGCTGCTAGACCCCAGGGCCGAGTGGAGAGTTTGGTTCCAATAATAGGAAAGGATCTTGAGGCCTCTGAAGGGCTCGTGGCAGCGTCTCCTGGAACCGGGAGAGGCGAGTCTGACACCCTGGGAGACGGTTTTAAGAAGATGCTGAGGGCTCCCGCTGCCTCTCTGGCAGCTCGAGGACTCCCCGGGACTGTCTGAGCCGGGCTAGGCTCCCCCATGCCCTGGCTGGGCGCACCTCGTCCCCCCGCCTCCTGTCAAGTGCTCGCAGGGCAGACACGCCATGAAAACAGCCACGGGGGCAGAAGTGCACGCCTTCCTCTCCCCTGGGGAACCCTCAATGCACCGGGCGGGGGGAACGCAGCAGAGGAAACTGAGGCCAGTGGAGAGTGTTTCCGGGGCACCGAGTCCCCCGCTGCCCAGCCGAAGGACCCTCACTCCCGTTCATGCACTGGCCACACTGCCCCGGGTGCCCGGAGCCCGGGGTCCTGGACAAGCGGGTGACGAGCGGTGACCGCCCAGCGGCCTGGGTCCTGCCCCCGCCCTGGGCATCGACTTCAAAGGGCGAGGGGAGAGAGCCCGGAGCAGCCCCTCGGACCGCGGAGAGTCCTGAGTCCTGCTGCTCCCGCTGCGGGCACCGAGCGTGCAGGGGCGCGAGGCTCTCACCAGTCGGGCTGCTGCTCGCGCCCCGGGGCGGGCAACAGGAGGGGGAAATGTAGGGGGCGCAGAGGAGGTGCCCGAGGTTGCATTTGTGGGCGGTGAAGTGTGGGTGCAAGTGGACTCTGCACGGAGGCTTCCGAGCACCCCTGAGTCCCACAGGCCAGCCTCGGTACCCCAGCACCCTCACGACCCCCTCGTACCCCAGCACCCTCACGCCCCCCCTAGCACCCCAGCACCCTCACGGCCCCCCCTCCACACCCTAACACCCTCACGGCCCCCTCGTACCCCAGCACCCTCACGGCCCCCTCGCACCCCAGCACCCTCACACCCCCCCTCGCACCCCAGCACCCTCACGGCCCCCCCTCCACACCCCAACACCCTCACGCCCCCCCTCGCACCCCAGCACCCTCACGGCCCCCCCTCCACACCCTAACACCCTCACGGCCCCCTCGTACCCCAGCACCCTCACGGCCCCCTCGCACCCCAGCACCCTCACACCCCCCCTCGCACCCCAGCACCCTCACGGCCCCCCCTCCACACCCTAACACCCTCACGGCCCCCTCGTACCCCAGCACCCTCACGGCCCCCTCGCACCCCAGCACCCTCACACCCCCCCTCGCACCCCAGCACCCTCACGGCCCCCCCTCCACACCCCAACACCCTCACGCCCCCCTCGCACCCCAGCACCCTCACACCCCCCCTCGCACCCCAACACCCTCACGCCCCCCTCATACCCCAGCACCCTCACAGCCCCCCTCGTACCCCAGCACCCTACGGCCCCCTCTCCACACCCCAACACCCTCATAGCCCCTCTCCACACCCCAGCACCCTCATAGCGCCCCTCGTACCCCAGCACCCTACGGCCCCCTCTCCACACCCCAACACCCTCATAGCCCCTCTCCACACCCCAGCACCCTCATAGCGCCCCTCGTACCCCAGCACCCTACGGCCCCCTCTCCACACCCCAACACCCTCATAGCCCCTCTCCACACCCCAACACCCTCATAGCGCCCCTCGTACCCCAGCACCCTCACAGCCCCCTCTCACCCCAGCACCCTCACAGCTGGCCCCCTGCTCTGAGCCCCCATCCTCGTGCCCCCCCCTCTGGCCCCTCCTGTCCTGTGGAAGGGGAGGGTGTGGGGGAGGGGCAGTGCTGGCCCGACCCTGACCTGACCCTGACCCCGCCCCAGCCCCGGGGGCTGCTCCGTCACACACAGAAGCGGGAGCTGCTGGCCCTGCCAGGGCCTCCTCTGTGGCAGCAGGACCTGGGGACCAGCCGTGAGGGGGGCAGACGCGCCCAGACCCCGGCCCCGCCCCTCTGTCTGGCCCTGGGTTTGACTGAGCTTAGGGGGCTCCGGTCAGACTAGAGGTGGTGGAAGATTCTAGAGGGTGGGAAGAGGCCTCCCCGGGGCCCTTTGCTACAGGGAGGGTGTGGCTCGCGCCTGCCCCCAGCTCAGCATGTCCTCTGGGGCTGGGGACAAGTGCAGAGCCGGGCTGTGCTCCTCACGGCAGGCACGGGTCCGAGGCCGACAGCGGGTCCTGAGCCTGATGCTGGGTCCCGAGGCAGATACGGAGCCCCTGAGGCTAGTCCGGGGTCCCAGTGATGATGCAAGTTCCCTGGGGACGGTGCAGGGTCCCCGAGGCTGATGCAGGCCCCGTGAGTCTCATGCAGAGTCCCCTGAGCTGGTGCAGGGCCCTCAAGGCTGACACGGTGTCCCCAAGGCTGGTACAGGGTCCCCAAGGCTGACACAGGGTAACCAAGGCTGGTACAGGGTCCTTGAGGCTGATACAGGGTCCCCAAGGCTGGTACAGGGTCCCTGAGGCTGACACAGGGTCCCCGAGGCTGGTACAGGGTCCCCGAGGCTGACACAGGGTCCCCAAGGCTGGTACAGGGTCCCTGAGGCTGACACAGGGTCCCCAAGGCTGGTACAGGGTCCCTGAGGCTGATACAGGGTCCCCAAGGCTGGTACAGGGTCCCCAAGGCTGACACAGGGTCCCCAAGGCTGGTACAGGGTCCCTGAGGCTGATACAGGGTCCCCAAGGCTGGTACAGGGTCCCTGAGGCTGACACAGGGTCCCCAAGGCTGGTACAGGGTCCCTGAGGCTGATACAGGGTCCCCGAGGCTGGTACAGGGTCCCCGAGGCTGACACAGGGTCCCCAAGGCTGGTGCAGGGTCCCTGAGGCTGACACGGTGTCCCTGAGGCTGGTACAGGGTCCCTGAGGCTGGTACAGGGTCCCCGAGGCTGATACAGGGTCCCCAAGGCTGGTACAGGGTCCCCGAGGCTGACACGGTGTCCCTGAGGCTGGTAGAGGGCCCCCAAGCCCCGGGAGAGCCTGCTCTGGGTGCCATACCCACGTGCTGCTGTCCAAGGTCACCACCCTGATTGTCCGTGACCTCTGCGCACCCAAGGGGCACGGCCCAGCACAGAGCCAGCCCGTGTCCCCTCCCAGGAACCGCGTGTGCGGAAGGCTGACATTTGGGAAGGAACAAAATAGCACCAATGTAGGAGGCTGTGAGGGAAGGGCTGGCGGGGCGCCAGGAGCAGGAGGCGCGGCTCCACGGAGGGAGACTCTTCCGAAGGGTGACGAGCACTCCTGTCAGGAGCCCGCACCAGCCAGGGGTAACCGGACCTTCCTGGGAGAACAAACAGGCTGTGGCCTCAGCCGTCAGTCTGGATTTCTCTCCCCACAGCCTCAGCCATCAGGCTGGATTCCTCTCCCCCTCGCCTCAGCCATCAGTCTGGGTTCCTCTCCCCATAGCCTCAGCCATCAGACTGGATTCCTCTCCCCACGGCCTCAGCCTTCAAGCTGGATTCCTCTCCCCCTGGCCTCAGCCATCGGTCTGGATTCCTCTCCCCACAGCCTCAGCCATCAGTCTGGATTCCTCTCCCCACGGCCTCAGCCATCAGACTGGGTTCCTCTCCCCACAGCCTCAGCCATCAGACTGGGTTCCTCTCCCCACGGCCTCAGCCATCAGTCTGGGTTCCTCTCCCCATAGCCTCAGCCATCAGACTGGATTCCTCTCCCCACGGCCTCAGCCTTCAAGCTGGATTCCTCTCCCCCTGGCCTCAGCCATCAGACTGGGTTCCTCTCCCCCTAGCCTCAGCCATCAGGCTGGATTCCTCTCCCCACAGCCTCAGCCATCAGTCTGGATTCCTCTCCCCACGGCCTCAGCCATCAGACTGGGTTCCTCTCCCCACAGCCTCAGCCATCAGACTGGGTTCCTCTCTCCCTAGCCTCAGCCATCAGTCTGGATTCCTCTCCCCAAATCCAAGAACAACTCAGAGGCCGGCCCCGTGGAGCCGGGCAAATGCTGAAAGGAGCCTCCCTCGGGGGCGGCCGGCTCTGGTGGGTGAGGATTGCCCGTGGGCGCCTGTCGGAACACAGTTATGAACATTCTAGGTTTCACATTGGTATGTCCATTCTCCTCTGCCACAAAGTGTTTAGGTTTATCTGGTAACACCCATCCCAGTGCTCCTGGAGCACTCCACTCCTCTGTGTTTGTTGGGATGTAGCTCTAAACATCCTAGGACAACATCGGTATGTCCTGTCCCCTTGCCACAGTGAGCTTAGGTTTATCACAGTGCTCCCGGAGCACTTCCATTCCTCTGCGTTTATCTGTAAACTCCTCCCCATGCTCTCTTCCCCAGCCGGTCTATCACCTTCTCCCCCTAACCAGACTGTTAACTTGTAGGGTCAGATTCCTCAGAAATCTATGATTCTATATGTATGAGTGAAATACTGCCTTTCTCCTCTCCTTCTGTCTTTTGAATGGCTTAGTTTAAAGCAACGTCCTTGTTGTATAGACACAGGAAGACAGTCAATATTGTGCTTTATAACTTGGGATTTAATTGGCTTTGAATATTATTCACTCCCGGGCATCTGCTTTCTTGACTTAAGCCTCAGTTGCCCTTAGTTCCTAGCACCCCAAAAGCAGGGTCCCAACGAGGGACTGGAAGGACCCAGGGCAAACTGTGAGCTACCCTGGCATCGAAATGGGCCAGGCCAAATGTCCACGATTCTTAACTATAAGTTAAGAGCTTGATCATGGACAAATGCTGTCATGATCCAAAGGTAACGACGAGACTAGGACCCTGCTAGGGATAGGAAAGACTGATCTGGCCTGAGCACTGTAGTCTGAGATCAAGCTGGCCCCAGGAGAGCAATTCTGTAAGCTTAATGTATCTCTTACTGTGTCCATACAAAACAACTAATATTATGAAGGTATGCTTGTTGGACTAAGGAAAGGAGAAACACACCCATATTTGCCTTTAGGCCAGTCGTCTTGCTGGATAAGAATCTGTCCTGGAAGCAGCTTCCCCTGAGGGAAGGACCTTACCTCTGCTGATTGTATGATGCACCTATGTGTAAGCCCCAATCCCTCATGCCTGGGGATTTTTTTTTTTTTTTTTTTTTTTTTTTTGCTTTTTGGGTCACACCTGGCTATGCACAGGGGTTACTCCTGGCTCTGCATTCAGGAATTACTCCTGGCGGTGCTCAGGGGACCATATGGGACGCTGGGATTCGAACCCGGGTCGGCTGCAAGTAAGGCAAACGCCCTACCCGCTGTGCTATCACTCCAGCCCCATCATGCCTGGGGATTTAACTAGGCTGTAAGAGGGGGGCTGGGGGGACCCAGAGCCAGAGCCAGGAGGAGAAGGAGAAGGACGAGAGATGGAGAAGGGGAATGAAGTAGCATGGGGGAGGGAGAATCCGAGGAGAAGGGAGATGGGAGTGGAATAAACTGCAACTGAGACCACCCAGCCTGGCCCTCGTTCCTTCCTTGGCCTGCCCATCACCATCGACCTCCCCAGGCGGGGGAAGCGGCTTGAGACTACGGACCGCGGGCGGCGGGAGATAGAGAGCAGCTGCCCCTGTTGAGATTACACAGGCGCCCCTGGGTGGGGGCTCCGCCCTGACCGTGAGCCCTGGAACCATGCTGCCCGCACAGGTTCCAAAGGAACCGCAAACACGAGCCGTTTCCTGAGGGCGGGCTCTGGGGGAGGGGGCAGTCTTGGTGGGCTGGAGGGGGCTGAGCCCTGGGGTCCTCTTCATCGTCTCCGTGATAAGCGTTTCTGGGCGTGGCACGAGGGGCAAGGCCTGGCCGGGCCTGGTGGGAGACGCAGGTGAGTCACAGGGAGGATCGAGGGGCGGGAGTTCTGGCCCGGCTGCTTCCTGCCCGCAGCTGCTCTCGGCGGCCCGCGGTGAACTGACGGGGCTGCGTCCTGGCACCAGAAGCACAACACAGACCCCCGAGAGCGAGGAACGTCTCCCGGGAGCGTCAGCTCCGCGCTGGCACCTGCGGGGCCGTTCCCAGGACAAACTAGCTCGTGTGACACCCAGAGGCTCGAGCCAGCTGGGCAGTGTCCAGGGGCATGTCAGGGGTTTCCCGCCCTGTACCTCTGCAGGCTGCCGGGTGGGGGTCAAGATCTCCCAACCGGGGGCACTTGCCGGGCACGTGGCCAACGCGGGTTCAAAACGCAGCACCCAATCTGGTCCCTAAGCACCACCAGGAGTGATCCCTGAGCACAGAGCCAGGAGTCAGCCCTGAGCCCTGCCGGACGGGGCCCGAACACCGAACACTGACCTTGCAGTGCCAGGGCTGGCGGAGGCCACGCTCCCGGCTGCACTCTGGGCGGCAGGAGCCTCGGGCCAGCAAATGGACATGCCCAGACACGGGTCCGTCCCCACTGCACCCTCCGAGGTGGGTGTCTGTCATCCGCAGTGACCGCGGAGGGAGTAAGCCGGGGGCGAGGGGCCCGAGGTGACACACTCATGTGGCACCCGCACCCGCACGGTCGCCGTGGCTGTGCCTGGAGCTCGGCCTGACCCACCCGGCACCCCCAGACACAAGGCCCCTCTGCACCCGCCCCGCCAGCCTCCCTTCTCCGGGGTGCCCCAGGCGGGCACCGCGGGCGCCCGCATCTCGTGCGCTGAGACACGGACACCCACGAGACACACGCACCCACGGGCGCCCACCACCTGGCTGGGCTCCCACCCTCGAAGCTTGACTTCTGTAAAGGTAGAAAAGGACTCGCAGACGGGCACCGGAGACGGCCCGCGGAGACCAGCCCTGCCAGGCAGGGGTGGAGCCTCCCCTCTGCGCCCACGCCCGCGCCTCCCCTCTGCACCCTCCCCCGCGCCCACGCCTCCCCTCTGCGCCCTCCCCCGCGCCTCCCCTCTGCGCCCTCCCCCACGCCCACGCCGGGGCCCCACGCAAGCGCAGCTCCTGCCCCGGGAATATGCCAAGTTTGGGGGTGCGAGTGGTCCCCTGACCTCGTGGGCGCTGAGGAGGCTGGCGTGGGGATGCGACTGTCCCCATGCCAGGAAGGAGCAGCCTTCTGCGAGTCCGTGGAGGGGACCTGCCTGCGTGCAGAGCCACAACCCGGGGCTCTGCTCGGCACCGCAGAGGGGGCAGTGGGCTGGGGGCTTCCCTTGTCTCGCATTGATGGATCAGCCCCAGCTGTGCGTGACCTTAGCCTCCCCCTAAGGTCAAAATTGGATCATTATGGTGTTATTGGGGGGTCTCCCAAACAGTGCCCAGGAGAGCCCCTTGGGATACTCAGTCAGCGGGGTCAAAGGGCTCAGAGCTAGGGCCAGAGCATGTGGTGGGGTCAGGGTCCACTCAGGGCCCCATGTGATGGGGGCTCCATGTGGCATCGGGGTTCAAACTCAGTCTCCTGCAGCTGGCACACACCTCTGACCGCTGACCTCTCTCTGGCCCACTGTGAATGAAGCTTCACTCAGTCCCTGTCCTCCTCTGAGGAGACACGTGCTTCGTCCATGGTGCTCCAGACACACCTGCCTAGCTCACCTGGCCTGGCTCACCTGGTCTGTCTCACCTGATCTGTCTCTCCTGGTCTGTCTCACCTGGCCTGGCTCACCTGGTCTGTCTCACCTAGTCTGTCTCACCTGGTCTGGCTCACCCGATCTGTCTCACCCGGTCTGTCTCACCCGGCCTGGCTCACCTGGTCTGTCTCACCCGGCCTGACTCACCTGGCCTGGCTCACCTGGTCTGGCTCACCTGGTCTGGCTCACCTGGTCTGTCTCACCTGGCCTGGCTCACCTGGCCTGGCTCACATGGTCTCTCTCACCTCATCATCCAGGTGCCTGCCCGTCTCGCAGCCCTCTGGACACTTCCTCGTGTCCAGTGAAGGCTAACGGCTACCCAGGCAGCATCTGCGCTAGGAGCTTCTTGTTTCAGTTATTCCCATCACCAGCGTCACTCTCGCGGGCCTGGCGGGTGCTCCCCACGAGGAGGCCCTCCCTGTGCCTGGGCACCTTGCTGATGCCAAGTGGCATCAGTGTTGTGTGGTCCAGTGGGTGCAAGGTGTCCGTTTGTCCTTTGGAAGCCCCGAGAACAGGCTGGAGGGGGGCCCGCAACTGGGCCCACCTTTCTGCCCTCTCCTGCCCTCCCCTCACTGGTCAGTCAAGCCGCTTTCAAAATCCCCAGGGCCGCTGACCCAGCGGAGAAGGAAGTGCATAAGCTTCCACGGCCACACACCTGCCCTGTGGTCACCCCCACCCTGACTCTCCCCAAGCATCCCCCCCCCAGACATTTTCAGAATAAATGAACGTGGACACTCTTTTCTTTAAATGTTTGCCTAGACTGCACCCGGCTCCTTAAATAGAGGGGGGAGGGGAATATATTCACTAAAGAACATCAGAAGCAAGCTGCATAACTCACAATGTGAGGCTGGCCACTAAATTGAGAAGTAATTTTGCCACAAACAGAAATGATGAATATCTTTTGCAAATGTGAGGCCCCGACAGAGAAGCTATAAAATTCACATTAGTATTGTTCCATATTCATGTGACTACGAATGCATCAATAAAGAGAGACGCAAAAGACCGTATATTCTGTACATATGGAGACCACATGCCTTGGGTTTTCTGGAGAGAAATATTATGTGCTGTGCACCCATGTGCACGGCCATCCCGGCTGGACTGTGCACCCCAAGTTTGGGCTGAGAAAATCTGTCCACTACAGTTTCGCGCACAGACCCCACGGGCACCCCAACGATGGAGCTGAGGCATCTCGCCACAACTGTGACTCCAGGTGGTCGTAGGTGGAGGATGAGGCCCTGGGAGTAGTTTTGGGGGCAATGGGGCTCACACCACACGGAAGAACCAATTCTGTTTCACTTTTCAGCTGCAACAGTGCAGCAGAGAAACACTGGGGCAGCCAGAGGTGTTTAGCAGGAAGACGCTTTGTAGTGAGCATCGCAGACGCCTGCTCTTGCACAGTTCGATCCCCGGCACTGCATGTGGTTCCCCTAGCAACCCAGGAGGGACCCCCGAGAACAGCCGGGCGTGCCGACACCCTGGTCAAAAGCAACCAGACATGGCTGGAATGTTAGAAACGGGGTTCATGCGGCCAAACTCTGGCCCCCCAGAGTCCTGGACCCTCGGGGAGCCCCAGGGGAACGGGGGTGAGCTGTGCACGGTCAGCGTCAGCTGCGGCTGAGGCCAGAGAGCTGAGTGCAGGAAGCGGCGTGAGCAGTCACTGGGAGTCGGAGGGTCGCTCAGGCCAGACCGGGGCTGGAGCTGGGCTGACTCTGATACGATGTCGTGGTCACGTGTGGAAGAACCATCGGGGCAAGTAGAGATGATGGCGCCCAGTGAACCCCTGGGTCAACACTGCCCTTAAGATTCAGCCACAGGGGCCGGAGCGATAGCACAGCGGGTAGGGGTTTTCCTTGCATGCAACTGATCTGGGTTCGATCCCCGGCATCCCATATAGTCCCCTGAGCACCGCCAGGAGTAATTACTGAGAGCATGAGCCAGGAGTAACCCCTGTGCATTGCTGTGTGACCCAAACAGGCCAAAAAAGAAAAAATATTCAGCCACGGGAGCTCAGGAGTGACCCTGGAGGGAGGGGCAAGCCCCTGCCCTCACAGAGCCCGGCAGCCCGATTCACACCCCGACTGGCCAGACCCCCGGCTCTCTACTACCCTCACTACTGAGATCCACAGGGAAGCCAGCCTGCGAAATTCTAGGTACAAGGGGTTTGTTCGGCTGAAAGCTTCGGGTCTTCTCAGAATTGGGGTGGGCAACCTGCCCCCATCTCCCTACACCTCCAGAAGCCCCTGCAGCCACACCGACATCCCACCCCCACTGCTAGGTAAGCTCACTGTCCAGTTAAATGTTCCGGATTTTATGGGGTGTGCAGCTGCATTTTTGGCCACACGTCTCCACCCTCTCAATCCTAACAGCACGCCAGATTGGGTGGGAGTGTGACGTGGGAGCCAGCTCAGCTCAATTAACAGAGCAGCAGCAGAGGCTGAACTAACAGCAGCATCTCAGTAAACCTTCAGACAAGGACTTAACGTCCCCATGTGCTGAGATACAATTTTCACAAATTTTCTTTTGCTGGAATACTCTTGGATCATTCCACTAGCCATTTAGTGGTGACAAGTAAGATAAAATAAATTGCTGTGGCCTGCTACAGGGGCAGGCTGGGGGGAGGGGCGGGGGGACAGAGACGATAATGGAGGGAAGATGACAGTGGTGGCAAGATTGGGGTTGGAATATTGAATGCCCGTAACAGTCATCATGAACAACTTAACAAAGCTGTAGCACTGTAGCACTGTCATCCTGTTGTTCATCTGTTTGCTCGAGCGGGCACCAGTAACGTC
This sequence comes from Sorex araneus, assembly GCF_027595985.1. Lineage (NCBI taxonomy): Eukaryota > Metazoa > Chordata > Mammalia > Eulipotyphla > Soricidae > Sorex > Sorex araneus. The sequence continues at coordinate 378,588,544 of NC_073303.1, forward strand.
TCCATTGTGAGACTTGTTACTGTTTTTGGCATATCTAATATGCCACGGGGAGCTTGCCAGGCTCTGCCACGAAAATGAGAAGATAATTTTAATTCTCTAGCCCTGATCTCCTCAAGCCAAGGAAGATGCTGAGTCACACTCACTCCGCTGCCTCTCTCATGATGAAGCAAAAACCCCTTGTGAGGTGTTGGTTGTCCTTTTTCTGCAAATGCAAGGTCAAATAGCTGGATGGAGAAGGGGAGCAGAGGGTTCTTGCTGCTGTAAAATGGGGTGTTGTATCACAGCCCCTCACACCCAGGAGGAGCCCCCTCACCTACAACCTCTCACCCCGCCTCACTCTGCAGGTGGCCAGAGAAAAGCA